>NW_009611427.1:3216-6990 GCF_000690535.1 Cariama cristata
GACAGCACTTCTGTGGGAAGCCAATGATAGAATATCCTGCTACAGAGAAATGGTCTTAAGTGCTTTCTGAGAATTGGCCAGATGCTTACTTCAAAAAAATGAATAGCACTTAAAAACAGGGTAATTAGTTTAGCAAAATGAGGGGTAAGGTTCAGAGTGTTACTGCTTTTCTCTTACCTACCTGAATGAGTTGAGTTGAAAATAAACCAAAACACATTATTTTTTTACAATGTCATCTTTGTGTCTTTACTGAGAATATTTTGGCTGCTTTTTTTCCCTCTCCTTAGCTCAGTATTGCTGTCAGGGAGAGTCTGTGCCCCGGGACTGCTGGAGCTTGCGTTAACCACACGAGTGCCTGCACAGGAAACGGAAAGTTTCTCATGTGCACTGCAAGAGAAGTTGTGACACTGGCTGCGTAGGTGGCATTGATGGCGTGAAGTTCTGCCTCTCGACAGGAAGAACGCACCTTCTCTGCTCCCCTCCTGAATGGGGTTGATCAGGGAGAAAGGTCAGATTACCAAACTTCAAGAGGAGATGATCAGTTCGGGATTTAGAAATATGTAGCCAACTGCTGTCAGTTACACTGTTAGTCAAAGAAAAGGGTAACTTTGGTTATCCATACTGCCTTTTGTGTTGTTTTTTGTATCTCTCTCTTTTGATCACTTGTGTAGTAGACATGGAAGAAGTAAAGGGTGTAGTCCCTGAAGTTTAACTTGTTAACCAAGAAGTTTCATTGTTTCAATACACATCCTTATATCAAAGGGTAGGTGAACCTCAGTGCTGGTGCTACACAAGGCCTCTTTAGCCAGGGACAGCTGCATGTAGAGCAGGAGTGGCGTTTGCTGCAGCCCTTCTTCCTCAGCCTGCTTTTCTTGATTTGCTGTGTGCCTAGAACAGGGAGTGGGCAGCACTGGACTGTACAGTAGCAAGGGCTAGTTCCATGGCTCTCGCTGCTGAAGAATGAGATTGCTTGGCTCTCCTTGCTTTTATTCCTGTTGACTGGACATTTGTAGTTCTTTTCTAGTAGAATATTTGTTTCCTGAACTGAATGTTTTGGCTGCCAGGTTTTAAGTGTGAAAAAAATACCAAAAAGCATCTGTCCCAGAAGTGGCTTTGCACTGGACATGGAAAATGATGCAGTTCTGAAGGAAGCAAAAGGGAAAAGGGATGAAAAGGGACATAAAGTCCTTCATGAATGGTGAGGGAATATGCTTCCATGTTCTCTTCAGCATGTGGCTCTCCTCATCTTGTTTCTTCTTTTCTTTACGGAGATAGCAAAGTGTATCATTAAGGAATTTGTTTGAAGCCTGAAGGTATTGAGAGTATAGGTTTTGGGGGGACCTTTGATGTTCATTACGGAGTAGTTCTGTTTCTGTGCCAGGCAATGTTTACTTTATCCAGTTTCATCTTTCATTTCCTTTGCAAACTGCAATCTTACTGTTTCTTTCTCCTGTAATTGTTAATGTTTCTTATTTAGCTTTTGTTTCCCAGACAAGCTCCTAGGCTTCAGAGCATTTGATTGTCTGACTTCTGTGGGATTAAATTTAATGCAAGGGAAAATGGAGTATTATTTTTTTATATTAGTGTTCTTTTTGTTTTATCCAAAGGACTGTAACTTTTTTTAACAGCATGTTAGTATTTAAGTTGCATATGAAGGGAAAGGTTTTCCCCATATGGTCATTAAAGCCAGTACTTAAAATATTACAGTCTTGATGACATGCTCTGTGCTTGCTTTTTTTTTAATTTTTCTTATGATAGACAGTAAATTGTAAGTTAATTTTATTTCCTCTTTATGTTCTGAGTATTTCAGTGTTTGGCTTTCAAGTAATTTTAAATTAATATTTGTTTTTTAAGTCTAATAGAATAACTTCACAGTTTTAAGAGATGACTCTTCATAAAATTAAAAGAACTTTACATTTGGTGTCATATTTAAACTAAATAATTGTTCAGGAAGAAAAAGGGTAGTTATTCCCTGCAAGTCATCACTTAGAGCAAATGGAACCTCTTTCTTTAGCTTGCACAGATTAGACTAGTACTTGCTTTTTGCTATTTTCCCAGTCTCAATATGTATGAAACTCTCTAGTTCTCACATTGTGAACTTTGGTATCAAATAATGTGGGTATTGCATGGTAATATGGCATGCTACAACAACCAGGTGTCACGCATGCTCACTGAACAGATTAAAAGAAACTGAAATAGAGAAAGGAACTTGAACAGAAGGTCAGACTGTTGCAATGACATTAATGGAACACCTACGTAGTATGTGTAGGAAGTTACTAGGTTTCAGCTTAAGGCCAGAAGCAAATGAGACACCTGTACCAAGGTTACTTTGTGTGATCAATAGGAGGATTGCTGTTTGAAGGTTGGTAAAGAAACTAGATTCCTATCCCTGTAATCATGTTATGACCCAGGCTGGCCTTGACGGGTCACAGAGCACCACTGTGGCAGCTGAGAACAGTTGTTGTTTTCAACCAGTGATACCACTGAGATGTTACAGGTTGTGTAAGAGAAGTTGTTTCTTCTATGGAGTCTCACTAGCCTCTCACATGTGTAATTTTTTCTGTTTCTTAATGAATAGCATTTAGTGATTGTTATGGTGTTTCATTAAAAGGGATTGTAAGGAACATACCTGAAGAGCTTTACCCAGTTCATGAAAGTGATAATTTTCACAATAATGTTGAATGAATAATAAATTAAATGATAAATTAAAAAAAAATTACTCCTAAGATCAGAGAGACATTTAACAGTCACTTACACCTAAAAAAATGTTGCCAAGTGTATTGGGTGCTTTGTGGAATTGGGAGCTGGCTCTGTCCAGTGTGGAAAACACCAACTTCTGGTGTCTTCTCACAGAAGTCACCCCTGCAGCCCCTCTCTGCCCCCCCACCCTCGGCTACCAAAACCTTGCCATGTAAACCCAGTACACCAAGCAGGACATCTACCTATCAGTAAATGTTGAATGTTGAATTTGAAAATGTCCTTAGCCAAATTGTGGTAACAACAACTGTCAAATGTGGCGGTGGATTAGAGAATAGAGTAGTCAAAGACCTATCCAAGCGTGCCTGACATCAGCACACAGTTTGATGGTGCAATGCTTTTGGTAAGACTATGTAACATGAAATTGCCTAGAAGTATTTGCCAGGAACTAGTTTGACTGATAAGTGTACTTAAAGGACATTTAAATCAGTTCTCCAGGATTATTGCATGTGTAGCAAGCTTGACAGTTTTGGGAGAACTAGGCTTTCAGTAGAGTTGGTCTGGAAGTGTGTAACAAATGCAGTGCTTTTAGGAGTTACTGTGCAAGCCTTGCAGATTTTGCAGAATGGATATAAAGAGCGGGGGCTGATGTCCAGATTCCTGAGTATATACAGGCCTGGTAGGAGTTTCTGCTGCGTGCATTGTGAGCTGGTACTTATGCTGGGTCACAAAACCTCTGGAAATCCAGACAGCTGCAGAAAATCTTCAATTTGTGTGGGCACAATTTCTGAGTTTCTTAGCCTGTCATACCATTTCACTACTTGGACCATTCAGTTGAAATGGGAACTTGTGCTTCTGATAAGCCCTTGAATAATCTAAAGGATATAATAGGCAGATGGGGTGTTTGGTAGCATCCCTGACTTTGGTAATTTGCTACATGGTGGAATGAAAAATTCATTACTATTTCTTTACCTTAAAATCACACTCAAACCAGGGTAAAATAGAGTGCAAATTTGAAACATTCACCATGACTTTGCAATTGTGTTGTCCACTCTCAAGTGTTTCTAAATGATGTAG
>NW_009611427.1:7021-53048 GCF_000690535.1 Cariama cristata
GAGAATGATACTTAATGGAGTTGTACCTGACTTCACTTAGCGCGCTCTCTCTCTCTCTCTCTCTCTCATACTGAGTCAGCTGGACAACTGCCTGTCCTGGATTCTTTCTTTCATCATACCTTCTGCTGTACCTGGTAGAAAGCACAACCAATCTTGATGCAGTGTCTGTGTGTGTGACTAATCTTATCCTTGAAGTCGTGGGTGGTAAAGAGGGAGGGGTCTAGACTTTTAATCTTTCTCCTTTTTTTTTCTTTCTTTCTTGCAGAGGCAAATATAGGTCAAGATATCTTGCAACCTACCCAGTTGTATTTGACAGGCTGATTAACAAATGTTTGCCTGAGATTGTGGTAAAATTTTCCTGTCCCTTTTTGTGACTTGCTAAGTATGTTACGCTGCAAAGTCCTTCTGACTTAACTGATGATACAGACTCTGTCAGTCTGTACGCCAACAATCATATTTTATACAGGGTACTGAATGGGATAAATATGTATCATTACAGACATTGAATTAAGTGTAGCCACGATGGAGTCTACAGTTTTTGGGGTAACTGACGTCTAACTTTTTTCCTAAGCTTACAGTAACAATAGACAGTAACCCATGCCTGCTTATCAAGTATGAAGGGGACTGAGGAATGAACATTTAAGCGAAACAAAACAAAAAACCCTGTTGTTGTCATCCATAATTGTTTTTCTTCTCTCAGGATCAGGTGTATTCAATTGGTTTTAACACAACTGTAATAAAAACATCATCTTGGAAAAGAGTAACTCATTCAAAAATTCTCTCATGTACTTTAAGGGTATTTGTAATGTATAAAAAGATATACAATTCAGAAGAAATATAAATATTGTATATTAATAAACATTTTGTTGCAAATATTCTCTATTTGATGTGATTTATGATGAATGAGTTGTAGCTCAACCTGTTAAAAAATTACTTCTTTATGTTTACTGATGCCAGTGTTAAGTGAAACATTTCTGCTTTTAGTTCAGTAGTACAGTAACTGCGCCAGTGATGACTTACCTGGTGTTAAGACCACACAGATGTAGTGTTCTTCTTGAGAGCACTTAAGATGGCTCAGAGGATAGTATTTACAGGCAAAGCAAAATAGTGGACAGCTAGTTTTTCATCCCCTTCTGCCAGCAGTTTGGATCGATTGGGCTCCAAGCTGATGATTATATTTCATCTTTGGAGTGCCTAAAAGATACCTTTAAGGTATATATGTTTTAGTGTCTCTCTTGGTACATTTGAAAATAATCCTTCTCCTAACAAGTGAGTTGCTTGGAAACTGCTAGGCAATTTGGAAAGTATACTTTCTGGTCATAATACTCCTTTGTAATCTATGGCGCAGATGCAGTTAAGGCCTGTAAATTAGGCAGTTGCAATGATTGTACAGTGCTGTTATTGGAAGGTAACCTGTAAAAATGTGGTCTAAACTACCTTGTGTTAGCTCCAGGCTAGGAGCATGCACAGGGGTAGTTATTAACGGTTCAGTTTCTTTTTACTTGTTAAGACACTGTATGTTGGTTATATATCTAAAGTTTGCAAAAAAAGAACCCAGCTTATATTGTCTGGTCTATGGACATTCATACATTGTTATTGAAAATCAACTTATTGATTTTCAAGGCTTGCTTTTATTTTTCTTAATTTGGGTGAATTGCTTCTACAGGAGTTGTTTGGTTTCTTTGTATCATAAGAAATTATTTAAAAACTGCTTCTCATGCTAATAAACAACAAAAAGCTTTATACTGACTCAAGGCATAAACAGAATAGAGGTCTCAACTGAGCATGTGACTGTTCAGGCAGAACAAAATCAAAGCAGCTGGTTGAATAGCTTGGGGTTTTTTTGGTGCCAACCTTGCCAAGACATCTGTGCTCTATAAGACATGAAGGGGAGAAGTTGATTTCAAATAGTGGTATGTTTTTGACAGCCTTGCTTTTGTATTTTTGTCTGTACAAGTTTCCATAGTAAAAAAGGCAGGAGGCCATGTGACTGTCCCTTCCACTGCAATCTTTCTAAAATGCAGAGTATTTCAATAAGAGGCTGTTTTAATTGGGAGAGTCGATTTTATATCAGCTGTTCTTTTACCAAGCAGGAGCGTACTTTGGATTCATTGCAACAATAGAACCAGCAATGAGTTTTGCCTTGTGAGAACTGAGGGAAAAATCTTTGGGTTTGGGGTTTTAAATTAGCTGTTGTACCGCTCAACTGGGAAACTGAGGCGCTCAAGGTATTTGGTTTTTAGCTATGAATTTTGGAATTGTATACTAGAAGAGTATCCTGTGGTAGGTTCTTGAGTGTATCTTTGGAATATCCCTTTTATAGTAGAAAACTACCTCCAGCTAATTGTTTTGGTATGCTTTTTTGTTCAGTTTCACAAAGCTTAAAATATAACTGAGATTTATTTTTTCCCAGGATTCCCAAGACATCCAATACACACCTTATAATCTCATACTTAACCTAGCTCCAGGAGTCTGTGATACCTTACTTCATGTAATGAAGTGTAGAGATGACATGTGTAGGGATCAGAAGATACTGCTGTATCACAGAAAAGCTTGCTTTCTTATAAGACCAAGGATTCTCTGAATTACTCTAGCTCAGTTGAAGTCTGTGACACTTCATCATAGGAATAACACTTTATAAATGAAGTATCGTAGTCGAAATAAAGTTACATACTACCAGAAATTGCCCAGGAGGTTTTAGTTCTTAATCTCACAGAACAACTGAAAAGAGGAGCAAAGTTGCTACTAATTGCTGTGAAATAGTAATGTTGCAGTGAAATTCTTTTAAAATTTACTGTTCCTGCATGTAAGAGCATGCACACAGTAGTTGCAGCCGGTGAACGTGTGTTGTTACCTGAGTGACCATGTAGTCTTACCCTGTTGCCATGTGAAGGTAACTCACTCAAGGTAGTTCAGTGTAATAAACAATCTGAAAGAATCCTTGGAATTTAAATTTCTTAGTTATTAAAAAAAAAAGTCTTACTGTAAATATTAGCAGTATAAAACATGTAAGTGTGAACTAGTTATTTGAAGAATTAATAATTACAGGCCAAAACCTAAATCATCACTTTTCAGAGTTTCACAGACAAGAGTTTCTGTAGCATCTGTTCTTGCCGGGGCAGGCACTGGACTAGCTGAAGGTGCTCTCTCTTCATGAGCCCGAGTGGTTCGAGGACCAAGTGGTGCGGTCCTGCCTGTCTTCCAGCCCTGGCCTGCAAATTCTGTTGTGCCACATGCAAGTGTGCATATGGAAGGCACAGCAGCAGTATGGATTGGGGTTGTCTAACTGGGAAACCATTTCTTAAATAAAATTTGAAAAATTGAAGAAATTCTGCATTCTTCCCTCTTATTTAGTTAGTAGTGCCTATAATAGCACCTTGGGAACAGTGACTTTTTTTTAACTGCATGGTTTTTAGGTTTATACTTTATCATATTCATTTATTATAAATTTGTGGTCAGTTAATCTATGAATTTACTCAACTGTTCAGTTAGTATATGAGTATGTGACGTGTTCCTAGGCTGCTTTGCAGTTATCTTGAAAGTACGTTAAAATTGGTTACCTGTGTGTTAGCTGTTTGGGTAGGTAGTGGAATTAATATTTTTATTTTTATTTTTTTTGGAAGGATGTGAACTTTTACTGACCTCTCAGCCAGAACAGTTGTAGCTAAGTGCATTTTGTAAGCTATTTGGAAGGCACTGATCGATCGACAAACAGAAAGAGAAAATGGGAATAATGGAGACTTGAGGAAATTCTCAGAATGAAAGTGGGAGGAGGAAGAGACTAGATGGAAGAAAGACTAGGCATGCTGAGTGAGCTTAGACAAACACGATAAGGGTTCAGAGAAGAGAGAAGCCCAGAGAACCTTAACAGCAAGCAGAGAAAAAGACACAAAGTGTTACGTGAGTGGGCTGTAGATCTCTCAGGTCAGTAAGTTAAATCAAGCACTACCAAAAGTGGTATATTTTTAACAGCGTGCAGCAAGACAGACATCAGGAAACTATGGCACTTTCAGAGGTGCATGAAATGCAGCATCTTGGAGATTGTGTCTAAACTTGGTGAGAGTGAGATTCTCTGCATTTGCAGAGATTTTTATGTAGATGTTTTTAATCCAGTCCTTGACAAATTAATTGATCTTTGGGATACAGAGGAAGAACGTGTGTTATCTTTGAAGATTGTTCTCATGGGAAACGGGTGTCTTTTGATTCCTCTAAAATAGCTGTGGTGGCTTGTATGTATACCTTCAGCTGTTTGGTTTTCTTTTGGCAGGGAGGAGTAACCTTACAGCTTTCCACTTTTTCTTAACCTGTTGTCTCTTGCTTGCTGTCTTCTAGTTGCAGCCATCCTTGACTCTGGCCTTCTGTGCTCACTTGCTTGTAAACTTAAAGGGAACTTCTTTGACTTCTGTGATACCTCTTATGCTTGCTAGGGACTGCCTATGAGCGTGTTCAAATGTTACATATTTCTCTTTCATGATGTTGTTAGAAACTTGAAAAGAGTGCTGTCTGTCATGCTATCAAGTGCTGTCTTGTACTCCTCCTTTGTGTAAGAAAGCATATTCATTTTCTTTCATGTTTTGCCTCCGTCAGATCAGAGACTTTGTTCAGCACTTGCAGAGTTCTTATCCCAAAGGATTTTTGCTTATGCTTGGGCACTTTGGTAATATGAGTAAGAATACTTCAGCCTTTGCTAAAGCTCACGATTTGACTTAGGTGTGGGTTTTTTTTTTTTTAATTGTTAGACTATGCCATCTATGTTGACTCTGTCATTAATTGGTCAAGGCAAGTCCTTATTGCCATTACAAATGAATTTATTCTCTTCATTTTTTTTGTTTAAAGGGATAGAGAATGACATGTACATCCTAGTAAGTTTCTGATTTGATTTGCAGGCTTTAAAATAAATCATTATAAAAATATTTTTTTTCGTACCACAACACCTTAGCTCCTGAGTATTTGAAGTGCAAAGTGTACGTTGGTGTAATCCTCTCTGGCTTTACTTTTAAGTGAGGGGAGAAGTTAGGTTGTGTGATAAAAGGCTCATCTCCACAAACACCAAGGGACCCAGTGGAATGGTGACAGGTGGGGAAATCCTAATAATCTGAGAAGTGGAGCACCCTGACCTGGCTCTTCCCAAGTCTGCCACAGAGAGGTGATCAGCTCCATGAGACTCCTTATGGGATGGAAGGGAAGAGCATCATGGAATTGTTCAGGACTTATTATGGAATGTTTAGGGGAAGGATCAAAGGCAGAGTAAAGGAGGATTTGATTTGGTTTGGGGAGGAGCAAGCATAGGAAAACAGAAGGATAGGGGAATAAAGGAGCTAGTCATGTTTTCATTTCCTCTCTTCTATATGCACATGTACATATGGAGCGCTAAGTGCTAATGTCAGACCACAGTCCAGACTGGAGTTGGACCATTGAGTCATAGGGGCCCGCGCACCTTGGGGTGCTGGCAACTGGAGTGCATGCATATTGTGTGGATATGTATGTCAGTGTGCAACATTAAGCAGGACTGGTGTTAGGCTGGTGAGTAAGTAAGATGCTTGGGAGCCAGGTATTGAGGCAGCTATAAATCTGGGAGAGACTGAGAGAACAGAAGGTCTACCAGTTGGCTGCTAGAGGGACCAGCAGGTCCAAGTAAGGTCTCAGGGCTGGTTGAGAGACCCGTTTGCATGTGTATGTCTCTGTGCATGAGGCACGTTACACTGCAGTAATGTACTTTTGTCCTGGTCAGCCATAGTGGAGACCAGCATGAGGAGCCCTCTGTGCTGTGTATGTCTACTGGAAATACATGCTCAACCTTGGTACTGAATGGAAGTAGGAATGTGGAACCTTGCCTTTATGGAGCTCTTGGAATCAGCAACCCATAATCCATTTGGATGGTGTTTGTATATATGGTTGTCTTTTTCCTCTGCTTTCTTTTGGATGTGGCTAAAAATAGTACAAGGTAGGCTCTTGGGATATATCCAACATGACAATGAGGCTTTTTATAGATTTTGATTCAAAAGAGGTTTATTTACCAAATTATATGTCTAGAGATAGCAGATCTTTATTGAGACTTAACAAGTATGACTTTTGGCTTTAGATATTTTTTTTTTTGATGGAGCCCTCTGAAGATCATACCTAATAGCAAGATGGCCTCTTGCCTCTTCCTATAGTAGCCTAGTGATAGCTGCCCTTTTCTGTACAACCTGTAAGTTGCAGTTCCCGCTTTCAAGGAACAATGAATGGATACAATTTTGTATAGAAATGAGCACAAAATTTAAAGAACTGGATGATGAGTAAGCATATGGTAGTTTAACTGTTGCCTTCTGAAAATCAGGCTCATCTGACAAGAAGTCTTGGATAGTGGTCTCAATTTTCAGCACTGTTTGCTGTGTTCTAGTTTGGAGCATGAGTGTTTTGAAGTGAATTTCCTTATTATCCCTCTTACTATGCCATGTCTCATATCATGGAGTAGTTTTATAGTAGGCAAAACTGGCTTACTTTGGATGAAATTAAACTGGAAGATGTACTCCCAACTGCTACTGAGCACTCAGTGCACACAGCAGTTTAGGTGTGGTCTGAAGTAAACCTGAAATACACCTTATGTGGAAAAACTATATTTTGTTTTACAGATACTAACCTAGTATTGTTCTCTACTTGTGGCTGTAGATATGGTCTCTAATTTATGGAGCGGCACAAGTATGTCTGGTGTAGGTTATTTGTTTGCTTTTCCTCCTTTGAACAACAGCAAAGCTTCACCTAGGAGGAGTTCCCTTCCCATGCTTTCTGAGGGGGCTTTGTTTTTGTGCACCATCCTGACAAGGGAGCTGCAAGTAATATATACCCCTTGAAAAGATTCTGGATTGCAAATCTGCTTCATCTTTTCCTTATTGTGGTGTATATTTAAATGCTTTTCGACTGTGCCAATTCTTTTGCTTCACTGTTTGTATTATTTTCTTAAGACCAATTTTTTCCTTGGTGCCTAACATGACTTTTCTCAGTTGAATGTCTGTAAAATAATCCCTTGTTTATGGTCCTCAAGCTCTGTCTTTCATGTTTCTATAACTATTGTGAAAGGTACCACACAATCACATCCACCATGGGAGATAGTTATCTACAGTTGCAATCACCTACTCTATTATGTGTCTTTAACTATGATTTCTATTTGTGTACATTACACAAACTGTATGTAACATTGACATTAATCAGTCTCTTTCCAAATTCTGGAACTCTCCAATTTTGTGATTAACAAGTGTTGCCTTTTATGATTATTCAGTATGTAACTAGAGTTTGAATATGTTCCAAATGTGAATGTTTAGAAAAATAGTTCTTTACTGAATCTTCTATTTATATTCCTCATGTGAATGAGCTGGAGATTTTCTTACTTTCTTCCTCATATTCGGGCAGAATACAAATCAGCAATAGGATTTTTTTGCATCATTGCACACAGCTTCCTTTTCTGCTGCTCCATTCTATTTGTGTCTTGCCTTCAGCCCTGCTTGAACACAGCCCTTAGCATTCTGCGCAGTACTAGCTTCCAGAGAGCCAAACAATGCAACGTTCATGAAAGCCTTGAAAGACTGCAGTTGCCAGGTGTAGGATTTACACTGTTTTAGCTCCCTACTGGTAACTTGTAATAAACCAAGACAAAAATAGAATTCTACAAAATTCCCTTGTGAATTCACAAGGAAAGATTTATGATCATGGGAATCTAAGTACCTTTGCTTGCTCGGCCCATAGCTGTCCCTAACTGAGGTGAGAAGCGGATGCTTATGGAAAGCGTGTAGAAACAGTATGCAGTGATATTTGTCTTGGTAGGCTGTTCCACCAGTTTGTGAACAGGGGTATTTTCAGCTGGAGTTCCATAAAAGCTGTTGCAATTGAATCAAGACTTTCTGACTTGAAGGCAGCATCACTACCATGTCTTATACCATTTCTGTTTTCCCTCTCCTAAATATAATCCAAACCTGTGATGACGTAAACTGTAATTTTGTTGTATTTTGCCTGGTAGATGTTCACCAATAAATTTAAATATTTTTTTTTTTGGTCGAAATATTCTCTGTCAAGGTAGATACTTCTCAAACACAGCATACCTTGTTATTGGCGAGGAGGTCAGTAAAGGGCTGAACTTGGCATGGTCGATTTCTTCAGTGTCTGATGCACCGAGATTCTTTCCAAAACAGTATATGTATACAGAAAATCTGTATTAAAAGTGTTACTCTTAAAAGGCTAGGAGCTAGCTTAATAACACTTAGTTTGTTTTTCTGTAAAGGATTATGGCTTTTATTAAAACAAAATGGCTTTCTGAAAAGAATTTATACTTTTAGTGTTTCAATTAGATGCCTTAATTCAGTAAGCTTCCATTCACTGCATAAAGACTGGATGCTCTGGAATAATATAAAAAAGTTAATTGACTTTCACTCTTGGTGGGTATAGGGCAAAAGATGAAATATCAAACAGCTGTCCTTGTTAAGACTGGCAATAAATCACAGCTTTTCTTTTTCTATGACTGTAAAAACAAACATTCTCCAATCTATACATGAAGCACTTGGCTTTTGTTCTCTTTGGGTTTAAGACGTACTGTGACATATACAACAGAAATTTGAACAAATTGTTTATTTTGTTTTAAATTTAATAATTTGATTTTGCTAGAGCACATGAGTATAATTTGTGAAATGTGGACTAATGTCTAAGGGCTACATATATTTAAAAACATGTATGAAATGTTTCATTGGTCCAGTGAACATAATTGTTCGGTTAATACCTTACTACTTAATTCTTGCTAAACATTTCAGAAAATTTTCCCCTTTCTGTATGTAAGTAGCTTGTTAGGGTTTTGCAATGATAACTGATATTCAGATCTGAAGAAAACAAGCTGTATGAAGGAAGAAGAAAAATTGTCCTAGTTTGCTACAGGGCTTTTTGGTTTTTTTTCCAGTTTTTTTACTGAGGTTTGTTTGTTGCTTGGTATTGTGCATATATGGTTATCTACTGCCGAATTCCTTCTTGTTGCAGCTTACAGAACAGAAATACCATTAGTGAGTGGAAGAACAGCTGTGCTGGCATAGTCCAGAGGTTGATAAAAGCCTAGGAGCTTTTCTGACATTGCCAACAGCTGATGACAAGAGAAGAGTGTAGGAAAAGGGCAGAGATGTGGGGATACCTTGTCCAGTATGATTTCCCAGTCTCCAGTAACCTGCAGCTCAGGGTATGGCAAAACAAAGGTGTTAAGTTTGTATTTAATGGCCATGCTGAATTTCTCTTCCATTACTTTATCCCCTTTCTTTTTTATTTTTTTAAAGTGTATAAAACTTGACAATCCACAAGGAGTTCCACAGCTTACCATATGCAGTGCAAAGCACTATGCTTTTCCAGTTTTTATTTTTTATTTTGAATTTGCTACCTGCTGGTTTGTTTAAAGTCCTCTGCCCTTTGTATCAGAATAGACTGTGTTCAGACATTGGATATCCACCCCTCTTTGCCATTTTGGGGTTTTTATAGGCCTACGAGCTCAGGCAGGGTGCTTCACCTCTGTCTTGCCATGTGCTCGTCTCCAGAGATGCAGCTTGTGCCTGCTGTAGCTGCTCTGCAGAGGTCTGAGGGGCTGCACTTACTGTCTCAGGTAATAAGGAGGACCAGGTGGGACTTTTGAAGGGTCAGGTAATAAGGAGGACTAGATGGGACTTTTGAAGGGGCGGCTCTGTGAAAGGAAATTCAAGATAAAGTGTTTCTGGAAAAGCTACTGTCAATTTCCTCTAACTTCTGTTGCACCACTTAGTGTTTTCTTTCTGTTTAGTTCTCTATCAAGGCCAGCTTCTGGCCTTTAGAATTAAATTCACCGTTACTAAATAATGCCTCTCTCTCTGAGTGAGAAGCAGGCTCAGAGGAAGCGCTGCTTGCTTGAAGTGATGTGTGGTGTAGGGGATAAATGGTCCTGTAAAAGTAGCAGGAGGTATTTAAGCTAGGTTACTAGAGAGTTGATAATACAGCACACGGAAAGCTTCCTGAAGTGCTTTACAGATTTTGCTTGATTGGTATCGTAAAGTGCAGTAATTCTCTGTAGCTGCAAATGTAAAACTTCAGTCTGTACTTCAGCAATGGTTTAGGTGCTTGTGAAGATCATGAGAAAAGGCATAAGGAACTCTAGTTAGTTACTGTACTTTAAATAGTTGACTGAGTTTCTGAAGGATCTGAAGGTTTTAAAATCAAGTGAAAGAATATGAGATTAAAAAAGGAAATCTGTAGCCCGAGTCACCCCTGCTGGTGTAGGAGAAAACTGAATTTAACTCCTACGTGCATGAACATTGCTGCTTTTTCACAGAGTTGGTTTCTAAGGATCCAAGTTTTACAGTCTAGGAGTGTATCTTCACGGATCAAAAATAGGTGGAATGCAAGGGGTGCAGCTGGAATGGAACAGATCTTAATGTAGTTGAAATATTAAATATCATCTGTCTTCTCAGGTTATGGTCACGTGGCAATTTTAGCCTGTTATAAATTTGTGGTTCCATTGAAAGGAGTAGAGCCACCACATGTGTAGTTGTCCTCCTTTGCACTGGATGTAACGCAACAAAAAAGGCAATTTTTGTCTGATCTAATTTCTTGACTTTGTGGTTTTCTGAACAGTAGTGTGCTGGTACGAAGGAGGTGGTGGGAATGAGTGGCTAGCAAAGGGGAACAGGAAAACCATCTTTGGAGGTCCTGTGGAAGAACAGAGCACTCTGGCTTTCTACAGGAACCTGCAGGGGTGGCTGTTGACCTGTTGCTTCTGGTAAAAAGGAATATGAAATGTTATTGATATTAACCTTCATTTGCTTAACCATTTCATCTTTCCTGTCCAAATTTTCATGATGTTACCCACCATTTTTTCTATACATTCATTCTGCATTCCAGAGAGAGTCTTTTAACCATACACATACATGTACTGTATGATACAAGGCATCTATCATATTTTGTAGAGAACTGAAATAGCGAAACGGTTGTTACTTCGTAAGGAAAAGGGGAAAAAAATCCATCTTCACTCATATGCCTCCACTGAATTAAGTTGCATTTGAAGGTTTTAAATTTTTATTAAAAAAATACAATGAAGAAACTGCAGGAATGTAAAAATTAAGAAAGTATCTTTCTGACTAAACAGAAGTGTTCATGAAAAGGTACTACATTAATTGGTGATAACGTTGTGTCATATCCCCTATCATCTAAGTCTAAAGATGTTTGTGAAGAGAGTACACTTGCATAACTTCAGAAGTTTGCTCTGTTCATAGCTTCTTAGCAACTTTGTGAGAGCTACTGTGCTGTTACTTAGTTTAAAAATACTGCAGCCTATTAATCTACTATTGTTCTAGTATCTCAGACTATCTAGCTTTTATGTAAAATCATTCATCAATTGTATGAGCTTCTTGAGTATCTTTAAGACTTAGGTTGATCTGTTAATTTTGTTTAAGCACTAACTGCATCCGTCAGGATTAGCTAATGCTATTTTTAGAGTGAGCTGGAATGAATAAATTGTTTTTGAGAACCAAGGTAACTTTAAGATAAATGCCATAAATTAATGATTTTACTATTAGTCTTAATTTTATACTTGGTGGGGAGGATTGTGTATTTAAAAGAAAAAAAATCATTGAACTAAAATATGAATAACTTGGTTTCTGATTAAATATACTCTTTTGGGTGGGTTTTAAATTATGCCATAGCTTTGTCCTATGTCTAAGTGTAACCTTTATTTTCTAATTGCATATTATACAGGAATGAAAAGCTACATGGTAATGATCAGCTTTGTCTATGCACTCATTACCCTGTGGTAGGAGTCTTGGTTTTCCACATTTCCAAATTTCCAAATTCCTTTGTCGATCCTGACTCATAAATTATATTCCTTATTTTAGAGAAAAGTATTGCCAACTCTTTCGAGTTGTACTCTTTCGAAGTGATATATATCCTCTCCAGCTGTAAGACTGGTGTTTAAAAAAAAAAACAAACCAAAACAAACTCAAAACCTGACAATATTTTCCTTCTCACTGATGTTTTCCGATTCTTCCTGTACACAAAAGTGTCATTTCCAAACTTTATCTTGCCCCGAGTGCTTTAATTTATATTCTACCTAATCTTGTGGGAAGTGCCATTTAATGATTTACTGAAGCTAATTCTACTTTTGCTTTCCTTGCTGCTTCTTGCAAAAGACAAGGTCCAGGGACCCATGTGTTTTAACTACTACTTATTTAAGGGAATTTATCTGAAGAATAGATGTAGGAATGCCTCTTCCAAAGAGGTGGATGAGAGTAAACAGACTGAAAACCTATCTGATATCACAAGGAAATTATAAACTGTGAGCATTTTGAAGATTAGTAGGTTTTGTTTTGGTGGGTTTTTTTGTTTGGTGTTTGTTTTTTTTATTTTTTTAGCACAAGTAAAATAAACTACAAGTTAATAGCTGCTGCTAGAATCTGGCTGTTACTGAATAAACTACTGTTGCCATTGGTAGAGCAAAAATACTGATTTCTGAGAAGTTAATACTTATTGCTGTGTTTAAGGTCCCTTATGTCTATGATTCACTAAATGTGAGTTAAGTACAAAGCTTATGTTTTATCTGACCAAAATGCAGAGAAATAATATTTTACAGAGTAGAGTTTGGTGCACAATTATTTGCTATGCGGTGTGGGTGTATGCCTGGACTCTAGCATGAGTGTTAGCAAAAGTGTTTTAAGCCCTAGCTTGAGGAAGAGAAGGATGACTGTGCATGATCTTCTCTACCTCCACTGAACTTGAACTTTCTACTTAGGTTCTGCATATTTGGGGAAGCTGTTATCTTTGACTAATTTTTGCTTTTGAATCTGTGGAATTTGAATGCTTTAGAAGCCTCAGGTCCTCAAACAGTCACCTCTCTCCCAGCTTATTCCAAAGACTTTTCCCTTCCTGAGAACTCTTCTTTTTTTTTTTGCTAATTTGGATGAGCTGCTTCACAGTGCCTCCCAAAATTATTAAACAATGTAATGGAGAAGTATCATAAAATTAGAATTTTTTTTTTTTCTTCGGCAGTTAAATACTCCCTAACAAAACAGTTATTTGTTCAGCTAGTTGCACAACTGTATACTCGTGTTCTAAATGTGGCATTACTTATATTAACAATATTCAGTTAAATCTCCGATCAGACAAATCAGTTGCATTTTCTAAATGGAATATAGTGCAGCTATTTTTATATCTGACAGTGAGTATTTTAAAGAAAATTGTTGCTAGTGTAATTTAGTTGTGTTTAGGATCTTGGCTGCAAATTATGTCTGAAGCTTAATATTGTTAAGAAAATTTATAGAATATTCTCTAGGGGTGTCTACTCTCTAATACAGTCTGAAAAGAGAAATAGCATAGGACTATTTTTACTGAACACAATACTATGTTAAAAAATGCTGTGAAGTAAGTAGCAGTTTGCTTGCAAAGCACTCGTACTGTTTCCTAACATACTGGAAATTACTGCCAAATTATTTTAGGTTTCATTGTAGTTTTAAAACCATACCTTTAAAATCAGCACTGTATTTAAAGTGTCCTTCCTATGGAAGGGAAAAAAGTAGCTTTTGTGTTGTCTCAGTGACTTTGTCAGGTCATATACACAGTTTGGGCAAATTAAGGTTACCTTTACACTGTAGGATTTCAGTGTTGTTAGTATATCCTTTTGTTTCACCCTTGACTGAGTGCTATAACTTACCCATTCGTACTAAGTCAGAAATTCCTTTCTACACTTAACCAGTTTGCTAATGGTCATAATGTGTACCAGCATCTTCAAAATAAACCCTAGAGAATCTAATTAGATTATAGATCTTTGCTTTAGGCTCGATATCCCTTCTCATTTCACTGTATTTTACTTGTATATTGAGAAAGCAGATCGCAATCTGGTCTTAAGTTGTATATAGAACCATTCTGTTACTTAAAGCATATATATCATTACATAGTATGTATTGCACACATATTTATGCATTGGGGTTTTTGGCCTATATTGCTTTTAGAGGTTTGTTGGTTTTCTGTACCACAGTGAAGATGAGATATGCATCTTAGTTTTCTAATGTACATTTATGCTATATTTGCATATTGATCAAGAGAAATGAAAAACAGTGTAGGAGAAAGTAGAGGGTTTTAGATGAGGCTTTTATTAAAATATTAGAATTGACTATTCCGATTATCATGTTTCCTTTTCTGTAATTTCCCTACTAAATTAAATATGTTCAGAGCATATGTTTGTATCAAAGAACATGGCATTGAAATTCAAAATTAATGTTTCACATGTAAGTTATGCTCTTATGATCTTTTTTTCTTTTTTTCTTCCTTTTGTAAGGGGAGACTCAAAACTCCTTTTGGGCATTTTGTAAATCATCTCTAGCCAAAGTCTAATCATAATGATTAGAAACACAACTCCTGTTATATATTGTAAAACTTACCATTTCCATTTTTAACTTTTACCTTAAAACCAAAAAATATTGAATGTGTACTTATTTTCTAGAATGTTTCTAGATTTGTTGTTATTCTCCCTCCTGCTATTATAGTATAGTGTTAGTCTACATTATACACTGTAAGAAGGGTTAGATGGTAGACTCTTCTAGCTGGTAATCTGAGTGTAGCTCTGAATTTCATACTAAGTGGTGGTGGTGGTTACGGGTTTAACACGATGTAAGATGAAGTCTTATGGAGTCTGTCGTCACAGCAGTCTCCAATAACAAAATGAAACTGAGCTGTAAGCAGTGTCTCAGAATGCTGTAGTAGTCTTCAAGGTCTGTGTTGTAATGGAAATGCCATTTCCTTTCTTTTTTTTATTAACCTAATGAAACTCTTGAAATCTGCAGCTTGGAATAAATAGACACAATTATTTATTTTTTTTTACATAAAACAATTTTAATGCATTAATATAACTGCTTTTTCTCTCTGAAGAGAATAATTCTGAAATTGAGTATTGCAGTCATGCATCACTGTACGCATTTAAGTATTTCTTCAGGGGTGAGGAGGAGGAGGAGCATGGATTGTTTCTGTCTCATGTAAGGGACCATGCCCCCCACCCCATGCAGTTTTTAAGGAAAAAAGTTTGTAATGGTAGTAGTAATGTTTTGAAATTACTTCGTCTACCTTGAACATGTTTCTGATGTCATCCATATCTCTGCTGCTAGGTGATACCAGATACCGACAAATGACAATACTGATGGAAATTTATAGAGTTAGGAAGTGTAAGTGTACTGTGTGATTGCAATACCGCTGGGAGGCTGGCAATGGCTGAATGAGGGAGTACTTTATTTATCTCTGAGTGCCACTTTTGAACTTCTGTAACATACATAGAATTACTTACAATATTTCCAGAATTTTGCTGCTTGAGAAGTTGTTAATAATTGTAACTCGTGAATCCTAATTTTCCCTCTCTGACTAGATAATACCTGTGAGTTACTGGGATAACAGCTTAAATAAAGAACATGCGCAAAATATTTTGTGGTTTCAAAAGAAGAAAAAAGAGAAGAGTTAGCATGGGAGGAAGATATTTTACGATATTTAACTCTGGTGCAGCAACTGGAGAGCTTTCCTGTTGGTGAAATTTACAGTCAGATGTGGTAGGGGGAGGAAGTCTCCAGGGACTTTAGTGCTTTTTTTCCAATTCAAGTTGCTAAGAATCACATTTCTTTCTAATAAATCTATGTCTGCTAGCACATCTATTTAGTACTTTTGTGTTTATGCTGTTTCCATGCCATCTTCTCTTCAGTTTGCTTCCTTTTGAAAGACCTTACCTCAACTATTCACTGTCTTCTGTATTTATTTCTTGATTGTTCTAGAAAATAAATAACCTTGTTCTATTTTGGACTGTTTTGAATTGTATTTAGTTAAGTCTTTTACATATAAGCTTTTTAGATTTTGTTAAATGAAAATCATGCTTTATAGTTTATTGTGTTTTTCAAATTACAAGTATCCTAATTAAAAATTTTGTTCATATATTATTTCTATGGAACTGTATATTTGTATGCTGGAAAAGGAGATTTTTGTAGTGTACTATTTGGCAGCCAGTACTTGCATTCAAAGTAATATATTTCCACTAGACTTTAAAAAAGTGTAAGGAGAGGTTTGCAAGAGCACAGGTACAAAATAGTCTTCTATTTCTTAGGTTAAGATCATTCCCTTTGTGCTTTTAAAGCAGTACTTAGTAGATTGCTGATGTAGACAAGAAGGATCAACTCAGGGGAAAAAAGATTGAATCTTCCGTTTGTGTTCTGTGCAACCACTTGCTGGTGCTATGCAGCTTTAACGCTAGCAAAAGTTGTGTGTGCAACTTGGGAATCTTGTACAGTGATACCTTCAGGAGCTGTGGGGCTGGCTGAGGGTTTGCTGGTTTCTGAGCTTTAGCCATATTTTACCCCGCTAATCATGCTGGTGTGTTTATCTTCTGCTGGAGTAAGAAATAGGTAAAATTGTGCTGCAGTGACATGAAAATTGGTAAGTTTTCTTCACTGGTTTTGCTGCCTTAGGTTTCTAATTAGTAGTGATAAAGCTGACTAATTATAATGAAGTGAGTTGGGATGTGGTGAATGATTGCTGTTCAACCAGTCCTTGCTAGCTCGAGGTATGTTATTGTCAGTGTAAAGGTAAGAATATTGGCACTAAGTAGCAGTGGATGCCCCATTGTGCCCAGAGAAGTTGTGGATGCCCCATCCCTGGAAGTGTTCAAGGCCAGGTTGGATGGGGCTTTGAGCAACCTGGTCTGGTGGAAGGTGTCCCTGCCCGTGGCACGGGGGTTAGACTAGGTGATCTTTAAGGTCCCTTCCAACCCAAACCATTCTGTGATTCTGTGATATCACCAAGATTAGTTTCTACCGAGTGGAAGCTGTTTTACAGCCTTTGACTGTGGGGGAAAATTTTATATCTGTCCTGGATGTTTTCAAGTGTTGTCAGCAGTTGTGGGCTTTTCAGCATCTTCTACACAACAGAAGTTAGAAAATTAATCTGATCTGTGTCATCATCATATCTGGAAACAAATCTCATAGTTTTATTTTTCAGTTATCTCTAAATGTACTGTGTGCACAAAATGAGCTGAACTCAGAAACATTAATGTAACTCAACTGAGAACTTAAAAGAAGGAACTGCCCAACATACTGTTAAATACTCCCAAGTGTGTCAGAGCGTGCACAAGATCAAATACCTGCTCCATGTTCATTAGAAAAAAGTGGTGCTAACTTCATTTTATCTAGTAGTAATCACACGTAGATAGCAATTAGTATTGACATTCATGCTTTTGCAGAAAAGGCTTCTGGGTCAGAGTCTGGTTGCGAGGGGGGATCCAAAGATCAATTGACAAAACAAATTACAATTAGCAATACCGGACTTTTTAGAGATTTTACAAGCAATATCTACTGGGCTTCTATTTGAGTAATATCTGAAGAATAATTTAGTGACTATTATTTTTGCAACTTTTTTAGAGACTGCACAATGATGAGCTTGCCCATCTAATGTGACCTTTACAGCACTAAAGGGCTGATGATTTTCCTTGTGTACGCCAGTTTGGAGAGAGGCTGTTGCATTGCATCAGACTGTAACTAACAGCAGGAGATATAAGGGCAGTTCAGCTGGTGGAATCTCTGTTAAGCTTTGGCATTACCTGAAAAAATTATTTTCTAGAAAAATGTATTTCCTAAATTCAATTACTGGTGCGTTTGCGTTTTTCATTAGTTTATGGTAACTGGATGTGAAGTTTCGAATTTTGAAGGAAATAACAATTTTTAAAGAATAATGTTGTCTTTTATTTGGTCTTCTTTTGGGAGTAGCTGGTAAATGATGGTATACTAAATGATGTTGGCAGCAGTTATTACAGTGATAAGTGCTTGCTGATGTGTTGTTTTGGTTTCCTTTCTCTCATTTGGACCCTTTGGGCTTTTAAGTAATTCAGGACAAGTTCAAAGTGTGCCTGTCTATATCCATCTTTTACACAAAGGGATTCAGTGTCTCTAGAAAACTGCTCCCCTATCTTTGTCATGTAGACACGTGCTGAGACCACCAAATGGAAAGAGACTTCACACTGGTGACTAGCAGGGCCAGTACAAACTGAGTGGTTTGAGGGAAGGACAGGAAGGGTGGTTTGAATCACTTCTCCGTGTACGGAATTAAGTGAGTTTGGTAGTCTGCTTGTTTCTGAGTGGGTAAGCTACAGGAGACCGACACTTGACTCTTGTCTTCTCCTTTGGTTGTATTTCCTTGGGGAAAGCATGGGATTTTGTCTTGTTGCAATTCCAGTGGCATGTAAATAACTTATTAACCTGTCTACTCTGTGTTGTTTATCCATCCGATAAAGTTTGGATTTTATTGTGAAGAAAACTGATACTGGTGCTGAACAGCCATAACTTTGCAAGGTACCATTCATAGAATCATAGAATCATTTGGGCTGGAAGGGACCTTTAGAGGTCATCTAGTCCAGCCCCCCCTGCGGTGAGCAGGGACATCTCCAACTAGATAAGGTTGCTCAGAGCCCCATCCAGCCTGACCTTGAATGCCTCCAGGGATGGGGCTTCCACCACCTCTCTGGGCAACCTGATTGCTCTACTTCGTTACGTGGATATTGTAACGGGTACTCGAGCAGATGGCAAGTGTATTTTCTAGTACAGACAATAGTAACTGACAGTCACTTCTGTGCCAGGGTTAGATTAGCGTGTAAATTTATGAGTGAAAGACTTAGTACTTTTAGTCCCTTGAAGCCAATATATATTCCATGTATTTTCAATGAAATAATTGATCTTGCATCTGACAATACATGCATGTGACTACCAACCATTCATTATACCCGTTTGTGTGTATAACCTGAAACATTTTATACTTCACATGGATTGTTTTTATAATAGATGAAAATTATTTCTTAAAATACAGGGAGGGTTTTTTGGCGTGAGTGCATAGGTTGTGCATGCTCTAATAACCTTCAAGCTACTGTCATGGGTTTATCTTGTGCAAAATATTGTAATTGTTTAAAACACCTCTGTTTTGGTATATTATTTTTGTGGCTGTGTTTTGGTAGTGGTAGGATATAGAATTTTCCAGTGCAAACCTCCAACAAATTGAGTCAAATTCTAAACTTCCTCTGATATGAGGATGAACAGTTTGTTCCAGTTGGAAAATGCATCTCCTCTGGAAAATCATCTACTTGAAGGGATTAATAATGTATGCTGACATATTAATGTGATTGTCAGTGTCTTGAGCCACTCTTGTCTTTTTATTATGGTAAGGCTGAAACAAAAATCAGTGGAGATTTTTTTTCCTCTTCAAATTGTAAAGATTTGCAAGCTACACAAAACACGTTTGATGTTTTAGTAGCTCTAGTGGGCTGAAGGGGCCGTAGCCTCCTCTGTGCAAATGTGTGCCTGTAAGATGATGCTGATTTCTAGAAGAGCTAAATTTAATATCTATACGAAACACTTTGTGATCAGTTTCTGTAATAGTAGTTTTACATCAGTCAAGAAAGGAAGATTTTTTTGTGTTGCTCAAACCATGGTTTTCATGTTTATTAGGAATAAGTACATCAAATATTCTTAAGTATGATCTCCAGTATATAGACTCTTACATACACACACATGCGTGCAAATATATACATGTACCTACACACGTGCATGCACACAAATACCTATGTATCTATGCAGAAAAAAAAAGACGCAAGGTTCTAAAGAAACAATTAGTGGTCTATCTAAATGTGAGTTTGGCAATTTTTAGTACATCAAAGATAGATAGCAATCCAGATTCTAGCACTTTACACACTGTACAGTAGTATAACTTCTGGTTTAAAATTTAGTAGCTATTAAAACAGAGCATGGCCCGAAAATAGAAATACCCTTTACTGA
The DNA here is from genome assembly GCF_000690535.1 of Cariama cristata. Taxonomy (NCBI): domain Eukaryota; kingdom Metazoa; phylum Chordata; class Aves; order Cariamiformes; family Cariamidae; genus Cariama; species Cariama cristata. The sequence goes on from NW_009611427.1 coordinate 26,827, forward strand.
GAAGAGATCAGGTTCTAGAGGGTTGACGAGAGGCAAAAGCAGCATCTGTCTGTGTGAACAGCAGTGCACGGCTCTGCTTCGACTACCAGAGAGGGCTGCGGTATGGGTTATGGGATGTCAACGTACACCTTTTCTGATCTGGTACTGACCTGTGCACTCTGTCATGCTGGTGAAAGTGTATATGCAGCCACCCAGTGGTCTACATCAGTGAAATGATTCATTGGGAGGACTCGCCTTCCCTTCACCCCAAAATTAATTTGATTTCGTTTCCTCAAGTGGACAAGTTTTCCAATTTTTACATTGGTATGAATAGTTACCAGTAAATGTACATGTTAAGAGGCAGGGTGCTGCAAGAAGTCTTACCTCTGAATGTGAAATGGCAGCTCTAAGTACAAATTTGTATCAGTGTGCAATGCAGTGATGGAAGGTGAGCTAAATCTGTAGTGCTGAACGGGAGAGCCTGGTTTTCATGGAGCTGAGGTCACCACAGCAGCCCGTGAACTGGATCACAGCATAGCCAACATGAGCGCTCTGGTATGAGGAAGGAGAGACTCTGCTTTCTTCAGTAGTACGGATTTGAACTAGGTTGGTGGTTTGAAGTTGCAGGCTAGGTTCAAAGGAGGTAAATTTTAGCTAAAAGGAGAAATTAAATCTTGGATGACTGTCTGGAGGATTCCAAACTGATTACTTAGAGCTGATCTTGCATGATCAGGAGTTTCCTTCCTGAGCATAAGCTTCAGTATAAGGGAATGCAGGAATATGAAACCTTGAAAGGGCATGTGCATAGCGAATCTCCTGAGTATGAGGAGCAAGGAGCTTTCCTTGTTTAATTTTATATAAGCAGATTAAATATGGGTTTTTTCCTTCATTTCTTCACTAATATGTCTCAGGGGTTTTTGTGAGCACTAATTTTCTATTATTTTGAATAAAGATGGATCTTGTCTCCAAGATGACCGTTTTCAAGAAGAAAGCTTTGTTTGGCCAAGGAGGTAGCAAATCTGTGTTGCAGGTACCTTTAGTAAATTATCTGTCTTTTCAGAATGAATTAGAGGGTAAGAAAACACTGTCCCAGCGAAGTTTAAAAAGGCCTCTTGGGAGGTAGTATCACAGAAACAGAGAAGGAAGCATTTTCCAGGAATGGGTGGTGATGAGGGAAGAGTTTAGTATATAGGAAGGACTGCATCTGAATGCCTAGGGATCGTCACAGAGACTCCTTGGTTCTGTAAGGCTTTGTAGTTTTCAATAATATAAATGTATGTTGCTTTACTGGAAGATCAGATTTTGTGTTTTCTAAGATGGGAGTAAAGATATGCAGCTTAATTCCTTTGCAGCAGAGTGCAGCAAAAAATTGTTAGCAAAAGACATTCAAAAGGAATGTAATATATTTGGAAACAAACTACCTACAGTTATATAAAACAAACAAAACAAAACCAAACAACAACCAAAAAATCTCCACCCATAGCCACCCAAAAAAACCTGGGTAACGGTTTTTGCGGACCTAGAACCCTACATAGGATTGAGTTCCCACTGCGGTAGGCATTTTACAGTTTGCCCTGGTATACGGTTATAAGCGTGCGTGGATTTGTTTTATTTAGAGAGTTTTGGACTAAGAAGAACTAGTTCATGTAAAGATCATCTCTGCAAATATAAAAATACAAAATTGACCTGTGATGTCATTCTGACTTAGATCACTGGCTCCTTCAGGCAGTGGATGTCATCTCCGTATATTGCTTTGCTAAGTGATTGCTCTCTTAAAATAATAAATGTTCCCTTCTCTCCTGCTCCCACATTAGTGATTAAATTTAATTCTATATCAAATTCAGTTTGGAAGATTTTTCTAGTCTGTTGTCCTAGAAACAAATACCATCTTTTTTGGAGTTTTTGTATTTGTTTTCTCCTCTTGAGTGTCCAGTTTGCTTCAATATTAGAACTTAGTACAAAGTTTTGTCTCTGAATCTCATCAATATTAACTGTTGTCTTTTTTCCAAAATACTGGTTTCAAATTCTTACACTATCCTGCATTCAAATTCTGAATAGACAAGTCAATAATATTTTTTTTTTTTTTTTTCTGGTCATTGAAGATGGAGAGAACTTCAGTAGAAATGTATGGTAACAACTGTCTAGCATAGCATGCAGGCAGAAGCAAAAGCTTTTGACAGCGTTTTCAAAGGAATCTAAGGAGAATCACTTGCTGTGCCTGTCTTGAAAAGGGACACAGAGTTCCTGATACTGTATTAAATTTAAAAATTGTAACTCTTTCTGGCAAGATGAAAGTCAAGTAAAATCCACCGTTTTACTGGGGAGCAAAGTTCTGAATGTTTGAATCCATTGTTCTGCTGCAAATTAAAAACTAGGGATAGATAGTATTAGAAAACACTTAGATAAATTCTGTGGTTTGAAACTTTCTAGTTTTAGCTACCACAGAAGTGGCTGTGTGATTTGAGAATACAGTGATTTTCAGTTAAAGAACAGAAACACTACATTTTCTTTTGTTACAGACTTTCATGTAGTGTTCCACTATAACATTTTGCTTGGTTGAAATTTGCCCACTCCAAAATAGAACTAGTATATGTTATATTAATTGGTATGGGTTCCTGCTGTAAGAGTGCATACACCAAAACACTCTGTGTTTTGAACTTACCTAGGAGCGGTACCCTCATGTATGACCATTTCAGTGCTTAACACTCTAGTTGACCTGGAGATCCTGCTGTGGTTTTTTAGAGCTTCTTAACGCCTGGTGCAATACGCTTTAATCGTCTCAACTTTGGCAGTGAAAGCTCTGCTTACTGGTTAAGTTTTCACACATAGTGTTGCTGGTGATGACCCTCTGTCATGAGGTACGCCCTGCCGTAGGAGTAGCTGCCATCCTACCTTAGTCAGCCAGTCTTCAGATATCGGACCCACAGGAGCTCCAGGCTTTAAGCCATTTGGATAAGATGGCTACCCAAGGATCTCTGCAACTTGAACTTTATGGTCTGCAATAGCTAACGGGCTCAGTTGGGCTGCTATCCTGACAGTAATGCTGAGTACAAGTTCTACAATCTTCAGCGATTTAAACGATGCCAGCTTCATTAAAACTTGAGATATTGAGCTAACGTTACTTACGTGATGGGAAATTGCCTATGATGTAAATGAGAAAATAAAATATAGGAAATCATTTAAACATTTCTGTGGATGTTCTCCATGGATAGCAGGGAACTGTGTACAACGTGTTAAGTGTGCAGAATATCCAAAACTCATGCTTAGTGAAATTAATTGGATCACTGTGCACAGTACCAGTATGTGGCTTTTAAGTTTCTTAGTTCCACAAGTCTAGACTAATGTTTACTTTTATTTTTTGCTTTGTCATAATAGTTCTTTCTCATGTTAATTTGATTTCTTACATCAGATTCAGAGTTATGTTGCTTAAAAAAGAAAGTACCTAGAAATCTACTCCTAAATTCATCATTAGTTAATAACATTTTCTTCTGGAGTTTGTTGCAGAAAATTTGAAATTTGGAATGACAGAATCCTGAAAATGCATATTTGAGTATTATTATAAATGTTTCCTTTCAGTCACGTTATGTAGCACAAAATGAGGTCTTAGTGTTTTTATTTTGATTTGCTACTTTTCATCTTCTGTATTTATAAAATTCTGTTGCGGAGTTTGGGGTAAGAGGTTAGTGTGATAATCTGTGTCTGTAGTTGGAAGCCTGTTGCTATGGGAAAACCATGGAAGTTAACAAGCAATTTAATTGTAGTAGAAACTACAGGGCTATAGTAGAAGCATCTACTAACTGTTTCTTGGGGTTTTTTTCAAAATATATTACAATTTGAATAAATGCTTTGTCCCTTGCAAAACTAAAAGTGTTTTTCTTTCAGCACTGTCACTACTGCTCTACTCTGCCTTCAGAGCGTTTTCATTGCAGTTCTTTAGTTCATCTTGAAGGGGTTGAATGACCTTGGACCTTCCTGCAGGCTGAATATGTTGTATCTGCATTTTTTTCCAGCCTGTGAAACTGCTTATTTTGTGGGTTTCTTTTTAAATGTTATAGTCTGTTGATCAAGGAAGTAAATATTTAAAGTTTGTTTATTTCTTGTTATTGTAGGCATTGGATCAAGACAGAACTGCACTACAGAAGGTGAAAAAATCTGTGAAAGCAATATATAATTCGGGGCAAGGTATGACTTTGTTTTCAGTTTTACGTGAGAACTTAAGCATTTGATTTCAAGTTTGAGAAGTGTCTTGCAATTTATCCTGGTAAAGTGTATGGCATAAGACATGCTTATCTGTTTAGGAGTGTTTGGACTTAAATTTGCTTGCTTTGTTTCTGATTATACAGATTAATGTGCTCTCCAATTCTTTCACCCTCATATTCCTTTTCAAAGGTCTGTAGGACAATTCCCCTGGGTAAATTTTCCTGCTGTCATAACATTTCAAGCAGTTACCTTCAGCTAGAACAGTGACAAGACGGTGTCCTAGACTGAATTTATAGAGTGCACTTCTAAGTGAAGTAAGAATGAGAACTTGTTAAAAAGTTTAAAAAATAAATAAAAAGAAATATCTACAGGTAGATGTGTTTTGTTGCTTCAACACGTGCTCTCACCTCATAATGTGTACAGTAAAAATGATGTCTTTCCCTTCTTACCTAAAATAGTGGAGATTTATCATTACTTTGCTTGTTTGAAGACACTGTTGAAATTTTTTGGAGCTGTAGTAATAACTTTGATAAGAGGATAGGTGACTGGAATATGAATTGGTAATCAGTTTGAGTTCACTAATGAATAATAATTAACAAATGACAAATGAAACACAAATCAACATACAAATTAGGTTTTAAAAATGTCATAAAGTATACCTGGCTTATACTTCTGTTTCTCTTAAGGTCTAAAAACTGTGCCAAAGGCAATAACTAATAACCATTTGACTGTAAATACTGTATTTTAGAAAACCCCAGTTCCTATTCTTTAGCAATAATAATAATCAGTTTAGCAAATATTTTCCTTACGCAGAGCCGCTTCTGAGTGGTTTTTGTTTCTGTTATTTTGTGTGTGCTGTCCCATTAACTCCTGTTTATGGAAGTGTGTGGGTTTTTTAATGTATTGTAGATTCTTAACTTTTCTCTTCTGACAATCAATAATATTGTTGTTCTACTAGCACCCTGTTTTAATTAGCTTTTCTGTAACCTCAGTTGGTGATGAAAGTTCTCCCAGTAGACTGTGAAGCCTGATACAAAGTGAGAAGAGTATTTGGTACATGTGCATTTAGGTTTGTGCTTTGAGAAGTATTCAGATGTTCCAAGCAGCTTTTCCATTTGAAAGTACCTACTTACAGAATTTCAAAACTGATGAAAATTGTAGAACACATGAAAAGTGTTCTGCTGGTTTTGAAATATATAAATGACACTAGAGATTTTAGCTATCATTTGATTTGAGTCTTGTAGTGAAAGTAGTATCGTTTTCAGTGCTTGTAAGTAGGCCATACTATATTATTAATTAATTGCATTGAGTAAAAGCAATAGAAGTTTCATTAATGGTTTTACTTGGCTGCCTCTGCACTTAAAAAGGACGAAAGATAGTTAGGTAGCTGTTTTTCTATCCCCCCCCCCCCCTTTTTTTTTTCCTTTTCTTTTTTTGAACAAGTCTTATTTCAAAGGTACAAGTTAGTATGAATTCTTTTGGATAAAGAAAGCACTATACATAATACTCTAGCTCACTCTTCAGAATGCTGTCGTGATAGGCTACATTATAATTTGAAAAGGTGCGCACAGGAGGCAATTCATGCAGTAGTTCATAAACATAAACTAGGGTTAGTGAGAACAAGACTAAAAGCATGTGTTATACATGTGAAGCATTGTAAAAATAAGTATAAAAATAAAGTGACTGAATTTAAATTCAAACTTCTTTTGCCTGCTTGTACGAAGAGAATTGCTAAGCCAGCTATTTTCTTATACTTCAGTGATAAAAGTGGATTTTGTTGATGTTGAACTTCACATAAAACATACTAAAAACAGCTGTAAAATGCATTGTCATTTATCAGTTCAAGCAAGAATTAAGTGACTATTTTCATGTTTCAAAAGAAAGCCTCTAACTACATTTTGAGAACTCAAAATTGGAATTTAGTTTTACAAATTTAATTGTTTGCTAGAAGGTGAGACCATATTTAAACTACTAGAGTAGGAATTTTTTTTTTTTTTAAATCCTGTGCTTCATAATCTCCTTTGAGAACTCTAGCTGGGCCAGTGAGAAATGGTTATTCAGGGACAATAGAAATTCCTTTCTTTTCAGTTCACTAATCCAGTTCATACGCTACCAAAAGTCATAGCTAGGATTTTTTGGATTGTATTGGGGATTATTTTTTTTGTGGTTTTGTTTTTTGCCTGAAGTAACATTTGAACAGTGACACTCACACAATGCAATGTCTCATACAGAATTCTTCAGAAAGCCCTAGCCCTCTGGTGTGATGGTTTGTTCCTCTTCATTGCTGAGTTATGAACCGCAAGGGACTCCCTTCTGTTACAAAGAGAGCTTAAATGTCACACAACTGCTTTTTGTGCACATCCCTCACCCATTTGTCGTATTTAGATTTAGATCTACTGCTGTGGAAATGAAAACATACCAGCACAGAAATGTGGAAATCCCTTAGAAAGGTCCCATCTCTTTTTCCCTGTCTGAAAGTACTGTTTGGGAAAGTTCTGTTAATGAAATCCAGTGAGACATACAAATTGATGCCTCTCTCACCACTTCCTCGTTATCTGGCTTGCTGTTTATTTCTGGCATGATAGATTGCATCTGTAACTAGGAAGCCGTCTTATGTCAGTGGTGCTTGAACTTAATGGAGAATCTGTTCTGACTAGCTTTTCCATAACATTTGGATTGAATTGTAACAGAAGTAGATTGCACAATTAGTTTTGTTGTAGATTTTTCAATAGCTCTTTTTCATTAGTTCCCTGGTATGACTCCCAAATATAGTTAAAAGAATTTAGACAATAGAGAAAATAAAAACATAAAATCCATGCAAGACCAAAGGTGCTGAGCCAAACCAGCAGTCCATGTGTTCTCACGCAATAATCAACAGCAGATGCTTGAAGTAGAAAACTGGTGCAAAGATGGAGTGATTGTTTTGTTTTGTTTTGTTTGTTTTAACACTTTCTTGGTTCACAATGGTGTGAAGGCCAGGAATTACCTGAGTCAAGACTGATACTGTGATGCTTGATACTTCTTAATGGACTTTTACAATTCATTTTGTCTAAGGAATTTCATAGAATCATAGAATGGTTTGGGTTGGAAGGAACCTTAAAGATCATCTAGTTTATCACTATGAATCTTATTTCCCAACTCATTTATATGTTGTTAAATGATGTGGGCCTTACCACTGTTTTATACAGGACTTCACTGGTGACCTCGCTCTGTTGGGAAAATTAACTCTTTATTCTCTCCTTTCCCCACCACATCTTTTTGACCTGTTTTCCTTTGTGTGAGGCTAATCGCACTTAGTTTGCTTAGTTCCTTTTAGTGTTTTGGTGTGGGGCAGACCTTCTCAGAAATGCAAACAGATCATTTAATAAGGAGTTCCTCTCCCCGTATGCTTGTTGATCCCTTGGAGGGGGCAGTTTTTTGATGTAAAAATCTCTCTTTGTAAAACTTATGTTTGTTGTTCAGCATTTTGTATTTATCCACATGTCCACCAATTCTGTTCTGCACTGTAGTTTCTATGAATTGCAGGAGGAGTATATCAGCATTACTGCTTTGCTGGTGCATACTTGAATTCTCAGTTCTCTCGGGAGCTCTTATTAAAAATAGCTATTATATTTGCCTCTCGTTCTTCCTGTAGTATTGAGGCTGTTACAAGCAAGAGGCTTTACTTTGCAACTGTATAGTTTGCCTATTTTATTCTTCTGTATGTGGGTCTAAGTGACTTGCCATTGCTCTTTTTGTCAGCTGAATTCTACTGTTAGCTCTTGGTCTTGGTATAAATCCTGTGAAGCAGAGTTGAAAGAAAATTCTTCCATGAGAACTTCAAGCACATCAGCGATGAAAATGGATGCAAAAAGAAGTCAGTTACCTTTCTGGGCTGGCTAATCTCTCAGTACTCTTACACCGTGATGATCTAGAGAACATTACAGACCTTCTGAGATGCTCCTTGCCCTGGAAATCTTTGAAAGAGGCTTTTATTACATTTCCCTTCAGCAATCTCAGTCCAGAAGGCATTACTGTTATCAAGTCCAGATGATAATATGGTGGTCAAATATTTTTTTCTTTTCTATTATTTTTTCATTAGATTTCAGCTTTGTGAAAGATGAAATGAGAAAAGTTGCTTTCTTACTTCAAAAAACTTCTTTTGCCATCCTTTTTAACCTTGCCAGCTTTCTTGCTTTTTCTAAAGTCTTTCTGAGTCTTTTTTTCATGTGTATGTTTTTCCATTCATAAATGCAACTTGGCTCTGACCTTGGTTATTTTTCCTCTGGCTACCCATGGAACAAAGCCGTTTTATAAGTGCAACATAAAAATAGTTTCAAGTTGATCAGGATCCTGAATCAAGATTCTTTTTTTTTTTTTTTTTGGACTTAACCAGATATGCAGAAGTAATTCTCAGTAATTTAGATGTTCTGCAGGTTTCTTTGGGCGTAATTTAAGTATAATCAGTGACAGGAAAGAGTTGTGTATTTCTTCTGTGCACTATTTAACTTTTTTTTTCAGTGTTTGCACGGTAATATATCTGAACAAAACTGGTTTAGACAAAGGAAATCTAAGTCTTTAATTTTAGTGATATGTTTCCCCTTGTACTCGGCACTGGTGAGGCTGCACCTCGAGTACTGTGTTCAGTTTTGGGCCCCTCACTATAGGAAAGACATCAAGGTGCTGGAGCGTGTCCAGAGAAGGGCAACGAAGGTGGTGAAGGGCCTGGAGCACAAGTCTGATGGGGAGCGGCTGAGGGAGCTGGGGGTGTTTAGCCTGGAGAAGAGGAGGCTGAGGGGAGACCTGATCGTTCCCTACAACTACCTGAAAGGAGGTTGTAGTGAGGTGAGGGTTGGTCTCTTCTCCCCAGTAACAAGTGATAGGACAAGAGGAAATGGCCTCAAGTTGTATCAGGGGAAGTTTACATTGGATATTAGGAAAAATTTCTTCACCAAAAGGGTTGTCAAGCATTGGAACAGACTGCTCAGGGAAGTGGTAGAGTCACCATCCCTAGAGGTATTTAAAAGGCGTGTAGACATGGTGCTTAGGGTCATAGTTCAGTGGTGGACTTGGTAGTGCTAGCTTAATGGTTGGACTCGATGATCTTAAAAGTCCTTTCTGACCTAAACAATTCTATGATTCTAGCTCCAGTATACAAAGGCTGTTCTTCAGCCTCTCTTCACAGTATTTGTTCTTCCGTTTCCTTGCTAATATGCACAAGTAAGCATGAATTTCACAGGGTTCAGAAGCATATGCTAAAAATCTGGTAACTTTTGAAGGGGATATAAACATAGCACTTAATGAATGAAGTTGTGAGTTTCAATGAAAGAGTACAAATTCTTTATATGCCTTGGGAATCTGATTTAAGTCTTCTATCTTTGTCCTGGGAAAATTTTACCACAAGGTGACTTGAGGCACAAACACCTTCAGGTGACTGCCTGGGGCAGCAGAACAAGGTGGGATTCAGCCTTGCGAGTCCTTAAGCCTGAGCCTCCGCAGTGCTCGGTGCTCAGAGCGAGTGTGCTGTCTGCTTCTGGTGAGTGCTGCTGTAAGCTGCTGTGGCTGTCGTTGCTTCTGCAGTTCCTTGCATCTGCATCTTCAGATGTGTTTGTATCATTTCCTCCTGACATATAATCCACAATACACACATTATAACACAGAAGTAAGGGATGCCACAACACCGCTGTGCATTGGGCCCTACCAGGGTTTTCTCAAAACAAAGGTAAATTCTGCGCTATTTCTCAGAGTTGAAGGTGTGGATTGTGGAGAAGAAAAGATGCGTGTCTTTCAGCTCAGAAAATAGCACTGCTGTATCCGGTCCAGTGTCTTGCTTTATACTACATCTGCCGTTCTGCAGCGAGGTCCACAGCGCAGGCTCAGGTACTGGCTGCCTTGCCAGATCCCATCGCGGGGGGCGGGGATGATTAGTGAGCCCCTTTCCCTTCCCAAGCTTCCGTTTGAAGGGAGCTGCCCTCGTCAGTGGGTGCAGAGCCCATCCTCAATTGTCCGTGATTCTGGCATCTCTTGAGGAGCTGCTGGAGGAGGAGGATGTCTGTCTGGGGAAGCTGTTCTGTTTTTATCACAGTACTGATCTTTGTTTATGATATTGAGAAGACGTGAGCCAGTTCTAGAAGGCAAACATTATCCTTTGTATGTACTGCTGTCAGTGTTTGTGTTTCGCTGTCTAGGGTTATTAAAGTCCTTCCTACAGTACTTGTATCTAAGGAACTAAATGTCATCATGCATGTTATAGCTTAGTTCTTTATGAAAAGGAAATTCTATTAGGGCACTAGGAAGTCATTTCTATGTTTGCATGAGGTACCTACAGAGAGGTTAAGCATGTTCTTTGCTCTAAGCATGTTGGTTTTCATATGTTGCGGTTTAGCATAGGCTACATTGCAGATTCAATTTTTCATCTATGTGCCTTTAGGGTGAACTAGGGAACTGCCTTACCTCTTCAACAGAAAATATTTCCTCTCCTTTTACAAGATTTACATTGATACTTCTGTAAAAATTGAAAATTTATTATTCTTACACAGTACTTGAATTTTGTGTCTGTATGTGTGGTAATTACAGTAGTATTCCTTTTACATCATAATCAAGGCCTCATTTTTAGTTTGAGGTGATTTGCAATCTGTGATTCTTGAGAATTTCCTGCATATTGTTCTACAACAATGATCTGCTTCCTGCTTCCCCTTTCTGACTGGGAATTTCTTTTGCCTTTCCACAGATAAAGGAAATGGTCGTCTTCAGCTCTTTTTCAGTTTCTTTACAAAATTACTTTTGAAAATGCTCTATGAAACAATACAGCTCTTAGAATCAAAATGCTGGGAAATATCGTGGGGTTAGAAGTGCTTCACAGGCAAGGACAGGGGTTCCATGATCTAGCAGATTTCTTTCCAACCTTGTTCCATTATCCTTCCGTTTCCTTCAGCACAGTTGGGTACATTTAAGCTTTATTAGCTCAGGGCTGTATAAGCCAAAACTCTTTCTTAGATAAAGTCTTCTGTGTATATTTATGCAACAGCTTTTACATCAAAACAAAATGCATATTTTATTATTATATAGTGGTTTCCTTGGTTTTAATGCTAAACTACTTGATTAAAACCGTATGCTTTTGTAACAGTTTTATTAAAAACGTACTGTTTGAATTACAACTCCGTATTAACATATGATGAAATATTTGTCCTTTTGAAAACCTCAGTGTCAATGTCTGATTTTAGAACGTAGCTTGTCTGATGTGTGGGGTTTGGTGTTTGTTTTTGGTAAATAAACATTTTGGTATGGGGTGGTGGGTTTTTTGTTTGTTTGTGGTTTTTTGGGTGTTGGGGTTTTTTTTGTCTTCTGATAGGTCTTCACTCTTTTTTGTTGGAGCTTTAGTGCGCTGTTGTTTTGAGTACCTGTAATACCTTAGAAGTATTATTGTTTAACTCTTCATCAGCTCTTAGTTAATGTCAAAGTAGATTCATGCATTGTGGGACATTTTCCACGAGCTTTGTTTGAAACATATGTCTGTTGGTTTTTTTGGGTGTCGTCCCCCCCCCCCCTCCTTCCTCCTGCCTCCCCCTCTGTAATTCAAATGCTCTCAGGCAATCTGGCAACTTGAAGAATATAAAACTTGTAAGTTTTTTCGGGAAAAACATGGTACCTATAGGCAACTATTCTCTCTTTCCCCACCTCCCCTTTCATTGTTCAGAACACTGTTCTAGTTGGAATAGCTCTGTGGTTTTGTGTTTGTGGCTTACAGAAGAAAACATAGTAAGACTAAGAACTCATTAATGTGACATGTTGATTTAATTAATACCAACAATATTCCTCTAAGAGAGATGGAGGTGATAAAGTGTGTCCCAAAGGTCTGTAATGACAAATTTTCTATTTAAAGATACCAAAATGAAAGTAACAAAAAATATGCAAACAAGTACCAGAAAGGAAAGTAACAGAAGCAGGAAAAACATTTTGAGCACAATGATCTGTAATGCAAAGATGAAGGAAATTCTGAATTAAGCATTTTGCTCACTTTCACTGGCTTCACTTTCATTTTCTTGGTTCTGACCTCTGTGTGTCCAGTTTGCCATTAAATATATTGAAGCAAGTCTTTGGCTGTATACGAATATACATCCCAGTCTGTGGGGTAACTCAGTTTTACAAAGTGAGTGAAAAAGGAATCTTTGTCTGTTAAGACATGTTTCTTTTTTAAAACTTGCAATCAGATTCAGACTTGGTCTCATTAGTTTTATATCTGATAATACTGACTTTTTTTGTTCTGTAAAAATGTCCTACATGGCAATAAAAAGGATTGCATTACAGTAGGCAATTATAAATTCCTATGTTGTTTACAAAATGAGCACATGTACTTATATTGATTGACCTTTTATTGATCTTATTACTTTATTAATAACTGCAGAGCATTTTTCATTGATGTATTACAAATTCAAGTTGCATATATATGTCTATTGCTAAATAGTTTTATTTAATACTAAAGTAATTGTAATTTTTTGGTAAATGCATTAACTTCTGGCTTTTTTGAAAGTACTGTTTGTTAGTTGGTTTGTCACTATATTGCAATATGTAAACTTAAAATAATTGACTGTCGACAAGAAAAACTTTCTGACTGTTAATTTTTCTTTGCAGATCATGTTCAAAATGAAGAAAACTATGCACAAGTACTAGATAAATTTGGAAGTAATTTTTTAAGTCGGGATAATCCAGATCTTGGCACAGCTTTTGTAAAATTTTCCACGCTAACTAAAGAATTATCAACGCTGCTGAAGAACCTGGTGAGGAGTTTCAAACTTTCTTAGTTTTTTAGTTTTTCCAAAATAAAGTACAATGTAACAACTGCATGATCCTGATGACTGATAATTAGTCATCCTGATAATTTTTGAGAAGCTTTCAGATTTTTTCAAAAACCCAGCACAATAATTTCTGCAGACGTTATCTTTAAAGGGTATTATTACACACTTGCTGTGTTTGATTATAAATTGGCAGTTAAGAAGAAAAATATAAATGTTGAGACATCACTTGAGGCATCATTCTCAAGTGATTGACGGTGTTATGTATCTCTTCTTATGGACCTTAATTTTAAATCATTCTCTGACTGGAAGTCTTTCCAGTTAAAAATCCAATACCATCAGTTATGGCTGTTTTGTCTTGCCTCAAAAAGAGAAACTTTTACTTTTTGAAAGAAAAATAATGATTTAAGGAGTGTGCTGAAATGATGTTAATAGTCCATTCTCCCTGTGGTATCCATTGCTTAAATATTAGGCTTATGAAGGTGGTTTAAAGGTTTGTCTCATCTAAAGTTCATCTTAGACCTTTTAACTTCTGAAAGCCGGATAATAAAAATGTAGTCATAACAAATATCTTTGAACACTGAAAGTAATGAAGCCACATTTCTTGTTAAATCATGTTTCATGGGTTTGATAGCTGTCATACTCAGAAAGAGGTAGCTTCACTTTTATGTTTTTCTTATAGTTGGGCCAATCTCCAAGCTTTTTTGGTGTGTAAAGTATAAACAATATTACAGACCTTCTTTCCTAGAGTCCCTAGCACGAGTACAACTGTTTTAGGTCACGTCAGAGGTCCATGTAACCAGTACTCTGGCTTTGACGGTTGCCCAAGAGTGAATCTTTAGGGAAGAATGTAGGAAGAGAGCAAACACATGTACTGCGGTCATGAAAACAGTCTTCAGCTCGGAGACGTTGGAGTTGGAGGCGGTATCTTTTGCTTTGTAGTCCTTGTTAATATTGCCTCCATGAATTTGTCTAAGGATTTCTTGAATGTATGCTGTGCTTGGCACAGAATATGGTGGATTCCTCCAGAGTGCTAAAATAAACTGCTCTCTGAAATGTCAATTCTATTACTTTTGAACATGATCATTTATTGTTCCCTGATTCTTACATCTTACAAAAAGTGTAAGAATTTCCGTGTTTCTCCCAGGAATTGACGGATGGCTATTATTCCTCTTTCCCTTCCTCTGGTACTTTTCTAGCTGAGTCTTAGTTATTCCACAACTTGGATTGTCCTTGTTTGGTCCTTTCTGTATCTTCTCTTAGTACTATTGTACCCTTTTCTGAAATGAGGGGGGCAAAATGTGCAGATGGTTCCACTTCTTATTTCCTTTTCTGAAGACAGATTGCTGTATGATTACTGAGCATTGAGTTTGATGTTTTCAAGGGTTTCTATGTTGTAACTTCAAGGTATTTTTTCCTTGAGATGTTTTTCTTGATGATTGTTCTTTCTTAAGCATGATTCTCTATGCAGTTTTATCTCCTTATGCATCACACTACATTTTTTCAGCATAGACTTCAATCTTTAATTTCATTCTCTCAGTGGTTAGTGTTACAAGGTTCTTGCGCAAGTCTTCATATCTGGCTCTTGCTTTATTACCCAGAATAGCTTGGTATCAGCAGACATTCTCACCTGACTCTCTGCACTCCTCTGAGATTCACTTATAAACATCTCAAACTGCACAGGCCCTAACAACGCTCAAAATGAGGTGTCACTTCTGACCTCTCAGGCTTGTGCTTATTTCTGCCTTCTGAGTCTTGCCTCTTCTTCATCACCTACTTACTCATCTAAGGATGATCACACTTACCCTAATGAAGCTTGCTTTCTTTAAGAGCTTTGCTCTGACCTGTTACCTGGATCATTCTTTGTTTCAATGTTGACAGTTTTAAAGGCCAGTAGATATGTGAGGGATCTGCTTTCCTATTTAAAGACTTCTGTCATTCTGGTTTATTTTGACCTCCTTTAATCTTAATTTAGCACAAAATTAAAAATAAGTATTTTAAAATATGTGTTAAAGTGCAGTTTGAGGACATTTTGGGACTAGAACTCAAGTTTGTTGGAAACTCTCTGGACCTCATCGTTCCTTGCAGGTCTTCAACAGAAATTTTAACTTCTTTCAACTGGTAAACAAGAAGTGGGGGATTATTTATTTATTTAAAGGAGTACTGTTCGAGAGGAAAAAGCTCTTTTAACTTAAGAAACCACACTCATTCAAAACAACATAATTGTATTTCGGCTAGACTATGAGCATTATCTATCTAAATTCTTGTTGACGGGATTTAAAATAGACTATTCCTTAATTTACTTCATTCAGCAATCTCAAATAGACAAACTTATTTTACGAATGTCTCAGTATTTTTTTTAAAAACACTTATTTTTCCACCTTTCTTCTCTCCAAGATAGATAATTCTGCTTTGACCCACTGCTATTCTTAAGCATCATTCTAATTAATACAATTACACTGAAAGGAAAAGATTTTTGTAATATTGAAATAGAAGTTGAGGTACAGTGAAAAAGCAGTTGAGGGGAAGACTGTATAATGTCACTGATAAAACCCCACAGTAGGTGCTGAGGCTTATGTGAATAAAATGAATTGAAAAAAATGGCAGTAAGTATTAAGATGAATGGCAAGCTAATAGGCTTTTTTTTACGTAGAGCAGATTGCCTTATTAAATAAAAGTACAATAAAATAATAAATGATCTTTAAAGACAGGAAGAGGAATAAGGAATAGACTTACACAGTAGGCAACAAAAATCTACTTCAAAAATTTTGATCCATTTTTATTAAATCTTGAGTTTTAATTATGATTCATAAAATATTTTCCTATCAATTGTGATATTATGCATATTTCATGAGAAGGAGGATACAGAATAATTTATTTTCTTCTGTGTGAAAGAATTATAGAGTGTCACATACACAACTTCTGGAAACCATCATTTTGAAATGATTGCTCTGCACACAAGGTCAAGAATAAAAGCATATTCGTTAATCATTTTAACAAAACCAAATAAGTCACTATGCAAATTTTACTGTAAACTGTTGATATTACCACTAAATATAACATCAGAAACTTAAAACCTATAAATATCATGTTATATTTCTGAGGTTTTTGTTGTTGTTAAGATTATCTTATAAGGATGACACACAATGACCACTTCTGTAACATTTTGTAAAGGTAGTTACATTGTGATTGGCCGTTGTCAACACTGGTCTACATTTTCAGCAATTTCGGAGTGTCCCACCAGAATTGGTTTCTCTGCTTTTTACTACTTCTACCTCCTTTCCTGTTCCAGGTTTCATTCTTTATGCAGTAGTTCATTGTAATACTGCATTAAAAAGCTGTGTGAAGATCCACTATGTGAAACTGAGTGTGTCAATGTCTTTAAATTGATCTAGATGAGGATTTGGAAGAACATTTGAAGCACTTGCAAATTACTTTTTTTTTTTTTTTTTTTTTTTAATTTTGCACGGTGCTTGGCTTTTTCCAAATGTTTAAAGCCTGTTTTTTCCCCCCTTCCCTTTCCTCAGCTAATCTTTGCAGGCAAATTATCTTCTGTTCACATCCCTCCTCCCCAAACTATCATATGTGTTTCCATCAGTTAAGTTTGTGGGGATTTTTCCTTTATTTTACTCTAGGTATGACACTGTTTTACTTTATCAAATATGTTTCCAATTTATTTGGGCTACTGTTTTGTCACATCTTCAACAATATAATAAATTATTCCAAAATCTTACCATATCGGAATAAGACACTGGTATTTAGTTGTTTGGGTTTTTTCCTAGCTGACATACAGGCTGGCTACTGTTCAGTAATTTCAAGCCAAGTGTTAATGGCTTAAATTGGTTATGCTTAATGAATACACTTGGAAAAACAAAAAAAGCTATAGTAATGTACTGTTGTTCATGCCTGCCCTGATAAGTACTTTAAGTCTGTCATATCCACCCATATTGCAGAAATTTGTGTTCTCTCTGTTTTTATGAGCTAGGCTGGGATAAAAATCTCTTGAATATTCTTTCTCAAAATTCACATTTGAGATATGAACTTCAATTTAGGTTGTTAAGTGGAAACTGATTGAAATGGTTGAGAATGAAAACAATAATACCTTTTCTTTAATCTGTGTAGTGACGAAGTAGGTATTACCTTAATCGCTTGTTGGCTTAATATTCGTGATTCTTTTCCTTCTCCAACAAAATTGACGTTTCTAAGGAGTTGTTAGTTGTGATGTACTGAGATAAAAAGCCAACAGAGGATAAATTGCAAAAAGGCATCTTCTACAAATTCCCTGGCTCCTTTTATTTTTGTTATGAAATAATATTGTGTGGGGGTCATGTGCAAATGTTTAAGCTAAGCAGAAAGAAGAACAGAACCTAGCTCTTTAAAAAGAATCAAAGCTTAGACTATCTGCTATCAACTCCTTTAGTGAAGCCAGGTAAAGAAAAAAATCTTTTGGGGTTTTAATCACTAAAAGTGATCAGGTTGCTTTTTTGCTTTGTACAAAATCAATATTTGAGCATTAATTTTGTTGTTGCAGTTAAGGAGAAAATCCGTTCTCAGATCTTGATCTTTTAAGCAGTGAAGAACCTTTGCTCTGTGTTCATGTTATTGTTTGAGGCTGCAGCACAAGATGTTCTAGTGGCTGTCCTTTATCTTGCTTTGAATGCATTCTGAATGTAAGATTTTGTGAATTTAAAAAATACAAAATATTAGCCCATAGAACAGTTGTCAAGATGCCTTGAATGTAAAGATACAAGTGTGCCATGTTTTCTGAATTTGAATCCATCTCATACTAAGAATAGTCACAGAATCATAGAATGGTTTGGGTTGGAAGGGACCTTTAAAGGTCGTCTAGTCCAAGCCCTCTGCAATGAACAGGGACATCTTGAACTCTATCAGGTTGCTCAGAGCCCCGTCCAACCTGACCTTGAATGTTTACAGGGATGGGGCATCTACCACCTCTCTGGGCAACCTGTTCCAATGTTTCACCATCCTCATTGTTAAAAATGTCTTCCTTATACCTAGTCTGAATCTACCCTCTTTTACTTTAAAACCATTATCCCTTGTCCTTTTGCAACAGGCCCTGCTAAATAGTCTGACCTCATGTTTCTTACAAGCCCACTTTTAGGTACTCGCCAGAGCCTTCTCTTCTTCAGGCTGAACAACCCCAACTCTCTCAGCCTGTCCTCATAGGAGAGGTGCTCCATTCCTCATCAGTCATGATATCTGGAAGCTATCTAAAAAGAACAAAACTTGAGGGGTGACTGACAAGCTATCAGGTGATAATTAAGTAGCTGTATAATAACCTGTGTTCAAAAGGTCCACCTTCCCCTCTGCCATGCTGAGACCCCCATGCTTTCCAGAGGATAATGCACATCAAGTTTGAGATCTGAGCTTTGTAGGACTGCTTCATTAGAACAGTGGGCGTCTGAACTGTGCTTGAGCTCTTGTGGCTGGGTTTCGCAGTAATCCCTAACGGATCTTACAGAAATCCTTTCTCCCAACAGTATTTGTTGAACGAAGCAAGTCTGTTGTTTTTTTGTGGTTTTTTGTTTTGTTTTTTTTTTCTCTCTCTTTTCAGTTAAGGACTGATAGTGAACCTAGTGAAGGAAAATATGCTATTTTATATAAAGTGGATGTAGTTCTTGTAAATATTGACATGATACAAGAAGTTGCTTGTAAATTCGTAAGAAGCCCTGACTCATGAAACAGCAGTGAATGCACACATGTCATGCCTTGTTTCATCACAACGTTATTTTATGCCTATGAAAGAAGTAAACCATGATACAAGAGAGCTTTCTTTGAATTTTTTTTCTTTTATGTGCATGTATTTAAATTTCCATAGTCACTTTTGAAAAATTGAATATTTAATTTTTCATACATGTCTTTTGAATATATGAGGAGTTTGTGAGTGGTACATTATACCTGGAAAACCTGTTTGAGTGATGTTTGATATTCTTGTCTGTGTGGATTATCTGTTTTACAAAAGTCACTTAAAAATCAGTTTCATGGACTAAAATATTCTCAGAAGACCTTGTAGGAAAGGGGAGCTGGGCCATATGTATATGGCAGATTAAAAACACTAATGTAACACTTCCTTCGTCCTTTGGTTTACAAGCAGAGGATGTGGTGTCTTGCAGCCTTCCTATCATTCTCCCTATCCTTCCTTAGCACGGAACCGAAGAATTCATGGAGTATTTTGGGGGGTGAAATGAAGGGAGGGATGAAGTAGGAGAGGCAACAGACTACTCACTAAACTGGGATAATATTGATACACATCTTTTTCCTGTGATCATGACTCTTCAGGAACTGTACACAGCATGTGTGTTCAGATAAGATCACAGCACTAGGTTTTTCCACCCTAAAACTGGCAAAGACAAATGGAACATTTCCACAGATATATAACCAAACAGGCATGGACTTAATGGGGTGAAATTTAAACTCTTGAGATTTTAAGGAGATGCCAGATTTCCACAGTGGACAAGGAAAGGAACAGCCTTCCCAAATAGTTGGGAATAATCAAAGAGCTGGTGACTTTGCTCCTTTTGTTCATGGATGAATTAACGTGTGCCTTGTGTTATCTGCCTGTAGCACAGCAGGTCCTTGCTTCTTACTCAGGAGGCTATAAGAAACATTTGTTCCAAAACCTAATTTGCTTCCTAAATAATTAAGCAATATTCAAATGTTTGCTTTGAGAGACTGAAGTTTACCTTGAGGTGCTTTCAGAACTTTGCTTATATGCTGTTTTTAAAGTTCTGGTTCTATATCACCCTATGTAAGTGAAGATTAATTATAATGCATCTGTGTCTGATGCAAGTGAATGTTTATTAATTCTTCTCAGACTTGAATTTGCTATTAATTTAGAAATTTTTAGGTGATTGCAACTTCATTAGTGAAGTTCAAAGACTTCTTGGCAGTAGTTTGATAAGATCATAATAAATCTTTCTGAATGATAACAATATTATGTTTTTCTTTTTAGCTCCAGGGTTTAAGCCACAATGTTATTTTCACTTTGGATTCTCTCTTAAAAGGAGACTTAAAAGGTGTTAAAGGGGTAAGTTTTGAAAACTAACTTTTTATTTAGGGAAATGTTTTCAGGTTCAGAAGTCTTGTGACTGTTTTCCATTCACCCATGAGATTATTTCTTACGTTGGCATCCATTAGTATTTTGTATGTAGTCCAAAGTATAAATTCAAAATTGGCATGACTGTGATGCTCCTTTAGAATGTCATTGTAAACTCCTGTCTTAATGTACACAGGAAAGAAGCGATACTTTACAAGATTCAAAAATAGTCTTTTTTTCAACTGCTGTCTGAAAAGTTTTAAAAGAAAACTATTTTTTGTTGCTATTTAAAACTTGATACCTGAACTGTAAAGACAAAGTTTTTAAAATGTTCTAAGCAAATTTTCTGTTTCCTAAGGACCTCAAAAAGCCTTTTGACAAAGCCTGGAAGGATTATGAAACAAAATTGTAAGTATTTTTCTCCTTCTTGTTTTTGTAGTTGTTGGTTTTGTGGTTTGTTGTTTGTTTGTTTTCTTTCTCCTTCTGGTCCCAAACTATGTACTGTATCTGTGGATGTAAATGTGAATATAAGCAAGGCATCTCTTCTATAGATCTCTCTTCTGCACTAATAGGAAGAAAACATTTTTATGTGCTCTGTGAAGTAATTAAATGACTGCCCAGTGTTTCTTTAATGTAAAGAAGATACTTAATGGTTAGATACTGAACATGTAAAATGAATTGTAGAGATTTCAGATGGCATTTATACATTCTTATAACCGTATACATAAAACCTATCAATAGTAAATTTTATGAGATTTATGTGTTGTCCTGTATTGCAGAACTGTATGTTTTTTGAGAGGCAAAAATTTTAGTGCAGTTGGTGTGACTTCTAAAATATCTGTGGTTTTAAAAATAATTTCTTGCTATAATACATATCTTCTGTGGGTAAAGAATGATTTATAAAAAAATAGAAGGTTGGAAACAAGTAGTATGATAGTTGCAGAACTGTTAGTGGAATGGTTCAGAATATTGTCAAGGAAATGATGGGTAGTTGCTTTATCAGAATTCAAGAGCTCTCAGGAGTTAAGTCATATTTTGTATCCTTTCATTTATTGCCCTTTCTAATCCTATTATTAGCTTTGCTTCATTTATGTCTAACCAGGAGGGGAAAAAAGCAATGAAAGAAAAAGTCAGGCCACTAAGAACTGCTGAAACATTGATTATTGGCATAATTTTCTTCCCTACATATAATAACTTTTTCCTTCAAAATTCATTACGATGATAAATCCTTGTGAATAACTGAACTGAAAATGAGTTTATTACTAATCTAAGGCAAAAAAGAGGTTCCTGTCCCAAAATTGCATCATCGTACTCAGTTGAGCATTCAGATTTACATGCAGAATTTTTTTTTTTGTTCCTTTTTAGTTATTTTGTTCTTACAGATGTTGCATATTTTGCAAAAATATTGAATAGTTTTCTGTAGGCAGCAAACTGTTTTAAAAATATATATTTCTGCCTCTCAAATTGCGATTTGTAACATCAGGGATATTTTTGCCAGCCTATTTATACCAAATGCCATTAAACAGAGCTTATGAGACAGAGGTATCTCATACAGACTCAATACATGGAATCATTGGTGGGATTCTGTTCTGAACTTGGAAAGTTAACAGAAGGATGCCTGTTGTCTTATTACTTTCCTGCCCACCCCCCATAAGCAAATTTCACTTGGGCTTATTAAGACCAAGAAGGAGATGTTCCTTAAATTTCTGAGACTTCCATTTCCCCAAATTTGTTCAAGACCGAATATGAAGTCAAGTTTAGAGGCACAGTGTACTTAGTGTAAACATTTTGCCTTTCTTAGTTGGAGAAAAGCAGAGATCAAGACCAAATAAATTAATCCTTTTTAATTTTTTTTTCCCTGGCAAGGAGTAACAGTCTAATAAACACACAGTGCTTTGTCACCTGTTTTACAGAACTTCAGCTTCAGTGTTTATTTTTCTCAAAAAGGCTGCTGGAGAAGAAAGGGTTTTTTGTTTGGTTGGTTTTTTTTAAAAAAAGAAATCAGAAAATACTTTAGATTTTTCTACTCTGTATTGGAAATCTAAGTATGCTTACAAATGGAGTATCCAGTAGTCTGCAGAATAGATATGAGAGGATAGCCACACTGTAAAGCTCTAATTAAAGTCTCAGGATGGCCTCTTAGTTCCATATTTGCATTTCACTATTTCAGAATTTCAGTGTTGGCTTTGTCTGAAAATGTAGTGACTGGAGGTCATGTCACTTAGTGTAAGTGGTAAACTTCATATACTGCCTTATTGTTTTTCTTAATTCCTGCCTTATGAGCATGAAACATATTTGATTATGTTATTCTGCCATTTTCCTGCCAAGTCAGTAGTTTCTTGTATGTATGCTTCATACTGCAATATGTAGAGATGAAGGCTATGGAGCACATCATATAGAAGGAATGAGATTTTTTTTTTGTGTGGTTTTGTTTTTTTCCCCCAAGTAGCACACAAACTACAGAAAAGAGTTAAAAGATGAAAGGAAGGAAGGGCAGCTTCATGACTCCATTACTTCTGGACACTTGGAAAAAAAAAAAATGAATGTCGGATTTGGTATCATAGAGGAACTCAGAATAGCTTCTTTAATGTATCTTGATTATTATTTTTTGCCTAAATAATGCTAGATCACGCAGTAGTAGAAGAAATTCTCTAAAATGTTTTCTAATTAAAATTTCAGTACAAAAATTGAAAAGGAAAAAAGAGAACATGCAAAACAGCATGGGATGATAAGAACTGAAATAACAGGAGCTGAGATAGCAGAGGAAATGGAGAAGGAAAGGCGGCTATTTCAGCTACAGATGTGTGAAGTAAGAAACAAGTCTCAGCTTTTAATTATGACACCATAACTTAAAAGTACCTTGTGGGCTTTACTTAAAGGTGGTGAAATCTACTTTGTTGTTTAATGGGGGTGGAGGGAGGAAATGTCACATAGTGCAGCAATATAAAGATAATTATTTTAGCAACTCTGTACAAAACTTGGCTTCTTTTTGGTTTATTCCTTTTCTTTGTTTTTAGATTATTATGCTAAGGTTCTTGGGCTGAAAATATACTATGGAAATATTTTTTATTTTTTCAGGTTTATGGTTGAGCAGTTCACGAAGCATTTTTGATATTTCTCTTCCAACAAGCTTTCTGAAGCCTTCTAAAATTTCTAATAAAATGATAAATGATAGTGATACGTTAGTTCCATAAAACTGCTTTTACATTAATACTTCTCTTTACTACATTTTAGTGGCAATTACTTTAAATTGCATAGTATTTATATTTTTAGAATATTTCAGTGATTACTATAGTAGCATTAAAAAAGAGACATCTTCAGACAGTTGTAAAAAATTAAAATTTTTCCTGAATTTTTTTTTATCTTTTGAGGTGTTTGAATTTTTTTAGGAAATGGCCAAATAAATTGTTAATTGTTTTATATTTTGCTTAACTGTGATGGACTGGTGGCAGCAAGCAGGTTAAACACAGAGATAATTAATTCATTGAGCAAATGATGTTTTATTGATTGAAAACCATTGAAGGTTGTGAGGCATGATTATCAACATGTTTTTCACCGTCTGTACAGTATCTTATTAAGGTGAATGAAATCAAGACAAAAAAAGGTGTGGACCTTCTGCAGAACCTTATTAAGTATTATCATGCACAATGCAAGTAAGTGCAATGCTTTTAAGTTTTAGTTACAATTTTCTTTTTTACATAAGTCTTTGTTTTCTCTTTGTTTTGAATATGTTTTGGTTACATCAGGAATTTTTATCATAATTGTAATCTGCCAGGTGTCTGCAATTTCATCTTATTAGGCTGTAGTCTTTCAGGAGAGAGTATGAAAGTGAGTGACTGGGGCAGGGGAATGATGGAGAAAGAGGGCAAGGGAAAACCTTGCATGTTGCGTACAAAATGAATTTTAGTTCCTGAGGCATAGACTTAGAATGTAAGTTTGGAAATAGTTTGTTTATTCTATTTAGTAGTTTTTAGGGGTTCATGTAATTTTAAAACCATTGTGAAAGCCAGTAATTTCTTTGAAATTCCTTGAGGTGAAACTAGTAAGTTATGACCTTGTCATCAGTAGAACCACAGAGGCAACCATACAGATACTTTTACTAAAGTTAAAAACAGGAAAAAGGTTTTTAGAAATTACTAAGGGGTAACATGTTGACTAACAGTGATAAAAATAAGCTAAACTATATTCTCTCTAATTTGGTATTTGTTAAAGTCACAATGGTATATCTCCACAGCTGAAAGATACCATACTTTAAAACTACTAGGAAGAGTGCTTTTTTTATTTCTGAATATCTGAGGAGCTAGATATGTTTTATTGGTTTTGGTGTTCTCCACAAGACAATCTACTTTGTGTTATGAATTATATGTATTCCTGATAAATCACAGGTATTTTTCATTATAGTTTCTTCCAAGATGGCTTGAAAACAGCTGATAAACTTAAACAATATATTGAAAAGTTGGCTGCTGACTTATATAATGTAAGTTTACTTATAAGTAGTTTAATGTCTGACAATGGAAACATTTTGTTCATATGAATACATTTTAGATATAACTACAAGGGTATATATTTCATTTGTATCTTATAAATGAAAAGTGTGTTCTTTGAGACTTTGAATATAGCTAGACTGAGGAAAAAACCTCTTAACTATCTTAAACTTTATAATCTGTTTTTACAGTTATTAGGAAAAGTAGCTTTCATTCTGCTACTAATTTAATGTTACATTAAAATAAAACTAATTTAAAGTGAGAATCTTTGAATCAGATTACATTCTTAGCACCAATTTTAGCTACCACTTTCATTTTTCAAAACCAAACTGCTTGATAGCACCACAGTTTTGAAATGGATTAACTTGTGATGTTCATTGAAGGCAAGTAATAAAGTGGAATTAATGCCCACTTGTCACCCAAGTGCTTTTGTATTCTATAATCAGAATTGCAATAATCCCATTTGCAATTGTAGTTTGTGGCTAACTTAAACTGTATTTTCATTCCTTAAGTCATCTGTCGAGCTTATTGGAGTTATTTAATATTTCAGAGGCTAATTTAGTTGCGTTATATATAGTGAACCATTAAAGCATAACAGAACAGAGCATGAGGAGTTGTACATTCATTTTAGCTTGCTTTTTTCAAGTAATACTTGCATAGAAAGTGAATACATTGAGTGGACTAATCTGAAAATAAATGCAAATATTATAGAAACACGGAATAGTTGAGCTGGTTGTTCAGGACATCTAAAATGGTGTATTGGAATGCATTAAAGAAAAAAGACTAAAGTTGCATCCAGAAAGCATATGATGGTGATTTCTTTCCATAGATAAAGCAGACACAAGACGAAGAAAAGAAACAACTTACTGCGCTTCGTGATTTGATAAAATCTTCTCTGCAGCTTGATCAGAAGGAGGTAAATAATTTAGACATGTTATTCTTGCAGATAATGTGAATTTATGAATTCTGTATTCAGAAATTGGTTTAATTGGTGTTCAATTTGTGTAGTTACTGATTCAGAAGAGTTGGACTTTGAACATTGTGACAAAAGTAATATTTAGAATGTTCAACTGCATATCAAAACCCAACAGTTTTAGGTTAATTTTCTGTTTCTATTTTATATATTAAAAGAAATAATTCCTTTTTTGGTGTAATTTCATATTTTTTATGTACTTTTTTAAAGGTACTATAAGAACAGTTGTAATAGATCAATGCTTCATCTAGCCCAGTATCCTGTCCTTGACAATCAAAAAGAATGAGCATTTAGGAAAAAACATAAAGGGATGGGATGTATGCTTCTTTCTAATGTCCTGCCATCCTCCAGCCAGGTTGTGTTTAGGATTCTCCCGACCTAGGTGATACTGAGTAAGCCAGAAGGAGAACTGGAAGCTTGCCTTTATGTATGGTTTCTGTATTACTGTTCATCTGCTAACTCACATGGATTTTGTGATGATGTTTTTCTTCCCAAACCCCTTTTGCTAATACTGTATCGTAAGGAAGAAAATTTGTATGTTAACCAGGTAACAGTGGCTGAGACAGGGTAGTTGAAAAGGAAAATATATCATCAATTGCACTGGTGTCAGAAGTGAAGGGGGAACACACAAGGTCCATTGCAGATGTTCTGGAATACTCCTTGAACTAGGAAATAGGATTTAATATATATCACAGCCTGTAGCTGAGAGAATATTGTGACATTTTCCAGATCATAGTGCCTAAGAGTCAGAAATACTG
>NW_009611428.1:0-1525 GCF_000690535.1 Cariama cristata
AGGCATTTGTCCAATGCCCTTAATAACATACTTTGACATTTGGTCAGCCCTGAAGTGGTCAGGAAATCGGACTAGATGACAGTTGTAGGTTTCTTCCAACTGAAAATACTGTATTGTATCGTATTCTATTCTATTCTATTCTGTTCTATACATTTTGATTCTGATTGTCCTTTCTGCAGATCTAGGTAAATGTAATGCTACTGAAATTAGCGGAATGTTTGGAAAACCAATAATACAGGATGAACAGGATTTAACTCCAAAGAGGTGTAAGCAGCAGAATCAGACCTAATACTTAGATACCTAATACCAGATACTTAAAAAAACCTCCTCAGACTTAATAAAAAAACCTCACAGGATCCAAGTAGTCAAAAGATTCTTTTTCCCATTCTTATAGCACTGAGTTGTGAGCCCGTGCGTGATTTCTGTCCCATTTCATGGTTAGTCACACTCACACCAGTAGAAGGACATGTGCAGCAGAATTTTTAATAGCTCATATTTTTCTGTGCCATTGCCCTGAACATACTCACAAGTACAGCAAAGATCAGAAGTTGTCGTGACCTTAACATTTAAACAATGCAGCATGTGTGCATGTGGTTGGAGCATGTGTTAGGAGTATAACTGTGACTAGTCTTATGTGATGCCCCTAAGGGTCCAAACTACGTAGTCTTCCAGCTATAATTTCTGAAACATCTTTCAGGGCCGTTTTACAAAAGTAATCCCAAAAGGCGAGCGAGTGCCCTTTTGCTTTTCCTTACAGGCATGTGATTGCAACAATGTCCAGTGGGGGGGTTTGCATCTGAAGCACGTCAGACAGAGCATGTCAGAAGACAGCATTCCTTCTGTCCCAAACTCCCAATGACTTTGATGAAGTTTGGCAAGTGTTAAGTGTTCTAAGAACTTCTATTTATATGGTGATTAAAAAACCCCTACTTGATAGTTTGCGTCAGCTGCTGCTTCTTGTGTAAAGAAATGGTTTTATTTTTTTAATTGATAGGTCTTTGTAATTGCAGCACAGTTGGAAGATCACAGTTTTAAAATAGAAAATTAGATACATATGTCCATGGTGATCTTTTGAAGATGATCATCAGCTAATCATAGACTGTCCCAAAGACCACCAAAGTCAGTGAGAATCTTTCCATTGCAACCAAGGAAAGAACTGTAATACCTGACAAATTAGGTGTTACACTGAGGAGGTACCTGCTTGGCCAATCTGGTTTCCTCTTATGTCAAGGTGACCCACTTAGTAGATGACGGAAAGGCTGTGGATGTTGTATAGACTTTAGCAAAGCCTTTGACACCGTCTCCCACAGCATCCTCCTAAATAAATTACCTGCTTACAGCTTACGTATGTGGACTCTTCGCTGGGTAAAAAACTGGCTGGACGGCCAGGTCCAAAGAGTGGTGGTCAATGAAGCTAAATCCAGTTGGTGGCCGGTCACCAGTGGTGTTCCCTAGGGCTCAGTTTTGGGGCCAGTTCTGTTTAACATCTTTTATTAGTGATCTGGATGTGGGGATTGAGGGCACC
>NW_009611429.1:0-2703 GCF_000690535.1 Cariama cristata
TGAGAATGCTCTCCTGTTCATTTAAACCTTTATATTTAGAAAAATAGCTTATGTTAAGGTCTAAACATGCTCATTGAGCTAAGAACAGTGTAAAAGTATCATACTCGTGTATGAATTCAAGAAGAAATGAAAGCACAACTGCATTTCCAGATAGGATGGTACCGGGATAACCTGATCTCAGCAGGTTACAACAGACCAACTATCGTGAACACTTTTTTCTTTTGTTTTCCCATTTGTTTTTAATTCGTTTTGTTTTGTTTTGTTTTGTTTCAGGCTTAGGCTTCTGTTGCTTCACATCTCAGCTCAAATTATAAAGCACGGGCCATGCACGAGGTTTCTCCGCTGTCGTCTTCTCCCCTTGCGTCAATCCATGACCATTAAAAAAAAAAAAAAAATATCCGTGGAAGGATGAACACAGTGACAAGACGTGAACCCAGCAACAAGAAAAATAAAATAAAAATTAAAAGGGTGGGTAAAGACCTGGTTGGGAAGGTTTCACACCATCCTTTGGCGGCAACGTGGGGTTAGCACCACTGGGGAAGGGGGTCTCGGTGTCACCGTCACCGGGGATGGCTGGCGGCAAGGGGAAGGTGGTGCGTAAAAAATACAGGTATCCTGTTGTTTTATCCAAGAGAAGGAGCTGTAACGTATAGCAAGTGGCTTCCAAATCCACCGATCACATAGGATAATCCTTTCAGAGGCGTGAAATAATTATCGCATGCGATCCATCCCCCCGCACTCTTCTCTCGCCCTTCTGAGTTATTGGTCATTCACACTTTTAAAAAATAGATATCTTTATCAAAATACCCAAGGCAAAAAAACATCTTTCCATAAGCTATTTCTCAAAACGGGGGGTGGGGAAACAAACAAAACAAAACAAAAACAAAAAGTTTGCATGAAAAGCAAGCACTCAGAAGGAAATAATAGCAGCAAAGTAGTATAAATGTCATGAGTCCACTCTGTCTCGAGTCATCGGTTATTAAAAATAACCTCCAACCAGCACGGGCAACTGCTGATAAACTGTCTCGTGTAGCACTGGCCCCAGCCTTTCACAAAGCTGATCTGAACAGTAAATCCGGTCCATGGTTGCTGCATGAACTCATGGTCGTTGGGTCTCTGCAAGCTGTACGCCTTCTCGTAGTCAAAAGCCTTGATGGAAAAACCTGGAAACACTTTGTGAACCAGCAACGTCCTGGAGTCGGGGTTGTCCAGTGTGGCCGACTTGATGAAGATGGGGTAACTGCTGCGGTTGTACACCCACACGCCGTCCACTTCCTTGGTGAGTTGGATGCCATAGCCGATCTTGCTGCGGACCTTCTGCACCAGTTGGCTTTTGTTGTCCGAGTTGAGCTGTCCGAGGCAGAAACCATTCCCCTGAGGTAGATCATAGAAGATATCCAGGGAGGGCTCTTGGACAGAGTACAGCCGACCCACGCGCGTCTTCTCTTCCCAGTATGCCACCACGCACCAGTGTGACCGATCCCCCGGCTCCTGAAGAACTTGGGAATCTACAGAACAGGAGGGGAAAAAAAAAAAAAGGAAGAAAAGGAGAAATTGAGCACCGGGGAGGGTAATACAACCCAAAAGCAACGCAATCCTGGCAGGTCCTTGCCTGCCCATGTCTCCGTGATGCTCTCCATGCGCACGCCAACGCCCACAGCACATCCACCGTTTCCAAAGGCCATGTGTTAAGGTCACTATCAAGACCATTTAAGTTGACCCAGGTTTGGGCGATACCCATGCTGCTTCAGTGCCCAGCTCTGGTTGAAGTTATGGGTCCTAAATCACCGGGTCCACCTTCAGAAGTGGCTTGAGACCCACCAGCAGCACCCACGGCACAGCCATCCCGCACCCAAACCACCACCAGGATCATCTTCAGTTCCACCAGCAGCGATGAGATGCTCCAACCAGCTGCATCCAGCAAGACCAAACACCCTAAACCCCCTTATTTGCACCCCTCAAATGATGGATTCGTTTCCCTTAGTAACAGACACTGAAAAAAAAATGAGGTGCTGCTAAAAGAAAAGCACATTGAAGGTCATCCCATGGGACCAGAGAGGAGAAGGACTTGCCTGGTCTAGTTCACGGGGCTTCTCCCTGCCCGTAGGCAGAGCCTGGGTGATGGAGAGGATGGAGACGGCGGATGAAGCCCCGACCCATGGGAAGCACCGTCAGACGATGGCCCGGTAAGGACCAGAAATCTCATGCTTGTTAACGAAAATGGCCTAAAAAAACCTCCAAAAACCCCAGAAATTCGTTCCCGTAGCCCTTCTTTTGACCCCCTTGCACGTAGCTACTCCGTTTGAGCAGCGAGGAGATGATATAGGATGAAAAAAAGCAAGGGAGGGGGGCTGAGAAATGTGAAAAAGTCCCTTTTCCTGATGGAAGATCCGTAGGAGCCTGGCACTGCTCAGCCGGCTAAGTCCTTCCAGCCTTGGTGGGCACGTTAAGATTTGGGAACTCTGTATTTTTTTTAGAAAAGAATATATTTTTAAATAAAAAAAAAAAAATCAAGCTGGGAATGCAAGTTAGTGAGTGCTACCGAAATAATCCCCTACACCACGGGAGCAGCTATGGGACCAGAGATGCCGAGTGACCCAGCACCCCAAAGCTCTCCCCGCATCACCTCAGCATCCCCCCCCCAAAACCCTCCCCAGCGTGAACAACGGCAGCGGGACGCTCACTGCCCCGGTTTCTATATTT
>NW_009611429.1:2791-2991 GCF_000690535.1 Cariama cristata
TTTTAAAAAAAAAAAAAAAAAATCCAAAAAAAAAAAAACCAAAAACCCACACATCCACCCAGCCACACACTTTTAATTTCCTCATTTCTATGCCAGTGAGGAAAATATTTCTCCAGTTGCTGGAGGCAGCTACTAAAAACGGGTTTGACTGCGTACACCCCAAAATAGAGACCCTTCCTCCCGGCTGAAAGCGGGGATGG
>NW_009611429.1:3085-3359 GCF_000690535.1 Cariama cristata
TTTATAGCCTGCTGAAACCTGGCACCGCGCGAGGGACCGAGCGAACGGCTTGGGTTTCCTCCCCCCTAACCCAAATAGGGGGACCCCCCCACCCAAGGGTGCACACCCAGTGGGGTAAGAAACACCCCCAGGATGGTGTTTCCCCCACCCACCTGGGAGACAGGAGGAATTTGGCAGGGGGGATGCCTGGGAGAGAAGAGGAATCTGGGAGGGGGGGATGCTCCTGGATCCAGGGGGATGATGCTCCCGGATCCATCCCCATCTCGGACCACCC
>NW_009611429.1:3372-3716 GCF_000690535.1 Cariama cristata
CCCCCCTCCCCCCCACCGATGCTCAGAGCTTCTTACTTTTTGTTTTACAGCAGTTGAGGGGATTTTGGAGCAACAGCCATTGAATCCCGCTGAAATTCCTACAGGTTCTTTATTTCAATATAAAAGCATCCCTTTCAGGAGGAGGGGAGGGGGCAAAAAAAAAAAAATAAAGAAAAAAAAGACTTTTTCACCTGATATTTGTGCTTGCATTAGTGAAGACCACTTAACAAGCAGCTCCTTGCCGCTTACAAAGAGTTATTTAATTGCCAGAGCATTTAAAAAAAAAAAAAACACCCTTCAAAAAAAAAAAGAAACCGGCCTTGGCTATAAGTGAATAGATTTTT
>NW_009611429.1:3804-10226 GCF_000690535.1 Cariama cristata
TGTTAATTTGGTTTTTTTTTTTTTTTTTCTTTTTTTTTTTAAGGAGCCAATGCCAGCACACAGTATAAATATGCCAGAGCCTCTTCCGTTTGCGGGCTTCGGCTGTTGACTGGATGTCTAGTCAAAAAGCCATGAGAATATAAGGGTTGAGCTTGGATAAACAGGCTCAGGCCTCCCTGCCAGCCACCACCAAAGCCGCTTTTCACGGTTGTTGGGACCCCGCCGGAGCCTCCCCGTTCCCATCTGCCTCCCTGATTCTGGCATCCGCCGGGAAAAGGGATGGGAAAAGCCGGTGGCATCACTCGGGCGGCGGAGGCAGGAGAGGCCGTTGCAGGAGAGGAGGAAAAAATGACACAGAGATGCTTCCTACAATGACGGTGATTTTTTTTTTTTCCTCCAAAAAGGTTTTTTCTGGTGGCAACGAGCATGGGTCTGGGTAAAGGATGCAAATAGGCGGATTTTGCCCCAAAATGCCCTACCGCGTTCATCTGGACCCACCATCCAACTCCCATCTCCACCTGCTGCAAACTCCCACAAAAACCCAGATCCCAGGAAATTCGCGGTTACATCACTCTCAACGTGTCCTCAGGTGCGAGAGCCCAGAAACGGTCGAGAAACGCTTTGGGATTCTTATTTTGAATTAAAATCACCGTTTTTACAAGCTCCTCTGAGCAAACACATCCCTTTCTAAATGCCTGGAAAACTCCCAGCAAACTGGGAGCGTTCCCATATCCCAGCATACAACAGTAACGTTTAATGCTATAAACATCCACGCTATTATTTCATTATTAAGCATCCCTCCACTTGCTGCTATCACTGGTTTATTCGTATTTTCCACGGTTTGCGTTACAGCCTGCTTAGGGGCTCCCTCAGGCTCCCCCCCCCGCGCGTTGTGCAAGCTTATTTGCGAAAAAGAAATATATAAGGAACTAAAAATAAAAGCAAGTCTTCCCTCGGGAATTTAAAGCGTTAGTTGTATTGATCAGTCAACAGTTGGGTCTACGGAGAACGGCCATCTGAAGCAGACCATGTTTCTGTACGGTGGGGAGAAATCAAGGCGATAACTTGATATCTCAAAGTCTTGGGGGTAATATTTTTTGGGGAATTTGGTGCAGATCGTTCATCGCCAGCAATGTCCCACTAGAAAATTCATTTTTTTCCATATTTTTTACACACCTCCTGAATTTTCCTAAGGGGTTGCGTTGACTTTTCCCGGCGCATCCCTCGGAGAGGAAGGAGCATCCTCCACAAAGGCATCATCCCAGATACTTCCCAACACATCAACCAGCGTGAGAAACCGTGAGGTTTCCCACCACCTGCCTTGACCCTCGTGAACATCAAGTCCTGCCCAAAATCGTTCAATAAAAGGCCACAGCCAGGATTTCTCTAGCTTTGGGTAAGCACACGTTGTCCACGGACTTGGGGCATCATCCTGCTCCGGGGAGGGATGCTGTAGAAAATGCAACATCCATACAGAAATCCTGGAGGATGGGACATCAGAGCAAAAACCGCCCAAAATTAAACGCTGCTAAAACCAAGGAGGTCCAGATGAAGGTGGGTATGGGAGATCCACACCACGGAAACACCCAAATTAATCAGTAACGGCCCCACGCTTGGTCCTGCCAGGCTGTGGCAGGAGGACGCACATCTCGCGTCGCTTGGAAGCGGCAGAAAATTTCTGGTGCGGCTTTTCTCCTCGACACGTGAACACTTTTAAGATGATGAAACCATGTCACCTGTACTTCTTTCCGAGCTCGAGCGGTTTTATGAGGAGTTTGGGTAGAAAAAGTTCTTTCTTCATTCAGGAAAAAAACCGAAACATTTCAGCAAAATTGCATTTAAAAAAAAAAAACAACAACAAAACCCAACAAACACAGCTCCTGGACAGCTTTTGGATCTCAGCCTTGTCCCAGTGCCAAGTTCATGAACATAGAGGGGAGGTGGGCTGGGGATCTTTTGTTTTGCTTTGTTTTGACATCGCTAAAGGTTTTCCTGTAATCAGCCAACCTCTAAAGAAAACAGCAAGTTTAGCACACGCTGAGCTGTACCTCACCCGCTGCGACTACTCCCATCTGATCAAGTCAAGAGCGATCTAAATTGTCACCGATATCTGCGATAGTAACAACTCGGCCCTGAAAACGGGAATACAACTGCGTTCCTGATTAGGATTTTAAACGCCTGTAATTGGATCTTCCCTCAACGATATTAGGATCAGACGTAAATTAAATTATCCAGCCGTAGAAGTGCTTCAAACTACGTATTTATACTTGCTTGTACATATACATTTATAGATTTATTTTTGTTTTTAAAAGCAGCTTTGACCCAAAGCATCTTCTCATGCTCTTCCTAAACTTCTCACCATCTCACCCCCTCCTCTCCCTCATTCCTCTGTGATCCCTGGGGCTGGATCTCCCACCAAACATCAACCCATGGCA
Source organism: Cariama cristata (assembly GCF_000690535.1). NCBI lineage: Eukaryota > Metazoa > Chordata > Aves > Cariamiformes > Cariamidae > Cariama > Cariama cristata. The sequence goes on from NW_009611429.1 coordinate 6,240, forward strand.
TCACCTACCCCGAACTGCTAACAAAAATCTCCTCATTTTCATAGAATCACAGAATGGTTGGAGTTGGAAACGACCTTTAAAGGTCATCGAGTCCAACCTCCTGCTATGAGCAAGGACATCTTCAACTCCATCAGGTTGCTCAGGTTTTGTGGTACCTTCACCTGGGCCACTGGCGGAGGCGACACTGCACGCACGACCGATAACCCAACACGAATGGGTAAAGGCAAGAGAGAAATTAATGTACGCGTCCACCAAGAAATCATAGCACCAAAAGGAGATTGGTCCTAGAAGGACCAGGACCCACACGTGACCTCCTGGGTCAGCAAGGAGACCTGGAGGGGTGGTGAGATCCCTGCCTGGCTTCCCAGGAGACAGCTTTCTGCTGGAAAATGAGCGACGCGGGCATTGCCGATGAGCAGACGAACCCACGGTCCTTCCCCCTTTATCCGTCAGCACGCGCGGAGGGCATCTGTGCTTAAAAAAAAAAAAAACAACAAATAGGCTGGACCGGTGTCAGCACAATGTGTCGTCTGGCCAGGGCCAAGGCTGAGACCAAGCTCAGCGCGTCTCGCGCCCGGTAATCTCTCTTGGCTGACCTTAAGTGGCATTTGCAAACCCAGGGCAGAGCCGTGGCCCCCCCATCTTCTCCTGCTCGTCAAGACGGAAAAGATAAAGACACAAACCCCGTTTTGCCCCTCGTGTTAACCGGCGAGGGCTTTTTTTTGCAGGATCTCAGGAAAACAACACATCCCCGAACTCTTCCTCGAGCCGCCAAGAGGCATCACCGCGAGGCGAGGAGAACACCGAGCGTGACGCGCAACCGCACAGCTCCTCAAAGCAAAGCAAAAACGGGCACCGAAAAGGGAAATTTGACTTCCTTTCTAGTCTCTTGGGTAATTTACAGGCTACTTGGGCGGGGGGGGGCAAACAAACAAACAAACAAACAAAAAAAATCCAAGAAAAACCCTTCAAAGTCAGATTTCCAGGTACGCTTTGCAAAAGCGAAGAAGAAAAAAAAAAAAAAATCCAAATTAAAGGATCTCTCCTCCTGCAGAAAAAGGTCTTTGTGCCTTTAACGGCGTTTGTGGGCAGCCTGGAGACATCACCCATGGCAAAGTTCGCCCCAAAACCTTTTATATCTCCCTCCAAACCAGGGTTAAACACCTTCGGCTTCCTCACCCCACCTCCTCCTTTTGATGGCTGGGATGATTTCTGAAAGGCTAATTTAGAGGATGGGTCATGTGTTAAGCTCCTCTTGTTTGCAGAGAAAATAAACCCTTACCCACTGCAGGGATGCCACCACCCAAGGTGGCCCTTGGGGTCCCCTCCATCGTGCCAACACAAGAGCCCCCGAAAGAGTCGGGACTGCCGGTCACGTCAACACGTACTTAGCGAGCCCTTAATCAGTGGATTATTGACACGATAGACCATAACATCTCTTTAGCAGCCATTACAGCCCATCGTGTCAGTAGGTACTTATGGAGTCCTTAATCCGCAGATTGACAGGCTAGACCATAAATTTGTGTCTATATCTAATTAGGCAGCTCTTATTACTCAACATATACAGTAGTCATGCAGGTTAAAGAGCCTTACGATTATTTCTGTAATTTATTAACAAGTTGTCCACCCAATCACTTAAATGGTTCCTTGCTCCTAGCAAAATAAGTCAACCTCGCATGAAAATAAATGTTCACCCGAGTTTCCCGCCCCCCAAGACTTAAGTTCGCTGAAGTTTTCTCAGGGCTGATATCCAGAAGCCGAGATGTTGCCAACAGATTTGAAACCTTGCGAGTCCGGTGCGGACATAGAGGATAAAATTTGGCAGAAGCCACCAGGGGAAGGAGTCTGGGATTTCCCAATATTTGTAATTAGGACTTTGGTTCAGACTCATGTTAGCGGCGACCCATGAGCTTGGTTGGTCCCCTGGTGACCCAACCAAGAACTTCCATCACCTTCACCACGGCTGGGAAACCCTCTTGCACCATTGGGACAAAAATGAGGTCGGGTTAGATGATGGGTAGAGACGACTGATCCTCAAGGACATCCCCTAAGGTTCCCACCCCAACTTGGTGGCACCTTCAGTCAACCTTCTCCCGACCTGGAACCCAACCCTGACCTTTTAAGGGTTAATTTGGAGATGGGAGACAAAAGCAAGAAAGCAAATGGAGAAAGCATGTTGTCGCAGACCTACAAAGCCTCAAGAGCGGGCACCGGTATGGTAAACGCCAAGGCTGGCTCCGGAGGGATGTCCAAGCTTGAAAAATATAGGGTGATCGATATATACATGTGAAGGAAGCCCAGATCTCCGACGTCCCCTGCATCGAAGGACGGCAAAGAAAGAACCAACGTGAAACAACTGAGTTCATGGAATCCACCAAACCAGAAATTTGATTCATAACCAACTTATTACTCACTGCTACTGTCTAATTACGGTGATTAATCAATTACCACGGCTAAAAACGACTCAGAAAAGAGAAGAGCCCCTTTTTTTTTTTTTTTGGTGCCCGTTTTCTTTAAAAGCCAAGCAAGGCTGCAGCTACAAGGGGAGCTAAAAAAAAAAAATAAATTAAAAAAAAAAAAACAACGCATGCCCACACCAAAAATGCCTGTCTGCCTGTCTCCGGCGGTTAGAGAGGAGCCAGCTGACTCCAGTTTCCTCCGTACCAGGCTTCGGGTCTCATCAGCCATGCAAATTATAGAGTACTCTGCCGTCTGAAGGCCGAATTTCGACTCAGCTCAGAGAAAAGCCTTAGAGGAAGGGTGGGGATGAAGAAGCCAGCCAAATCCATTCATAATATTTACAGTAAATGGGCCTCTTTGCTGTTGTTTAGTATACAGTCAGGCTAATTATTTTTGAAGTTTTAATTTAAAGAACTTTCTTTATCTGCCTCTCCTTCTGCGCTCCTCAAAGGTGTGGGAAAACTTTCTGGTTTCAAAAAAAGCTGTAGGACGGGAATCCCTTCCCCGAGCTCCAACCAGGCAGTCCGGTGGGACGAAGGGATGCTTCAAGAGAGGAGACCCTTCCAGAGGGATGCTGCCAACATCCATGGGGTTTTTAGGACCACCTGGATAGGCGCGAGGGCATGCAAGTCCACATGGAAAAACCCTAAAAATTCTATTTTTGTTCTTCTCCTGTGCTGCTGGGGATGTCCTGGAAGGACTCGCTGGCTGAGGAGGTGTTGTAAGATGCTCCGCAGCCCCGTGCACCCTCCGACCTCCTCCCCTGCCTTGACAGCAACCTGGAATAATCGCATTTTAATGATAATGAACCAAGAGGTTCCCCTGGAAAACAAAGAAAGCCCAAGCCAGCATTCATCAGATGCTGCCATCTGACTACCAAGGGACTCGGGGTTGGTACCGGCCCCAACTCCCGGAGATGAGCAAACACCTCCGCGCTTCATCCTCAGCAGTTACCAAGACACCCCTCTTCTCCACCCAGACCCAACCCAGATGTCAACCAGAAACCTTCTGAGAAGAAACCAGCACACCGAGGGTTCCTGACCGACAACGATGCAAATCAGACCCAAGGATGAGCTTCCCAAAATCTCTCTCCCAGCTTGGGTTGTGCTGGAGGTTCCCATGACAGCATCCTGCCCATCACCTTTCCAGCCCCCAGGGATAAATCACCGACACAGATGCCGAAGTCACCCGGCCGTGCCACCCTCAGGGTCATAGCCCCCTTCAACACAACCACCGAGCTCAGTTTTAAAGGATGAAGACCTTAAAACACTTTTGCCATTAAAAATAAAGCTCTGCTGTTGCAAGGTAGGGGGGAGGTCGCCTGGTACCCGGCGATGCCCCAGGGAGGGCAGGGATACGGCCCCCAGGAAAGCCGCAGCTCTCCGCTGACAACTTGTAGCTATGTGGGTTACACGTTAAAAACCTTGTAAAGACCTTAATAAAAACCAAAGCAGAGCAGTCTAGGATTTCCAAACGGATACCTAATACACAGATGTGCGTTAGGATTTATTTTTTTTTTTCCCCCCT
>NW_009611429.1:10258-10556 GCF_000690535.1 Cariama cristata
CCCCTGCCGCTCTCTTTTCGCTCCCCAAAAAAAAAAAAAAGCCTCTCCCCACAGCACATCGACCCAGAATTCCCCCCAAAGACCGAAAACAGATGTAAATACACGTTTCCCCACCCCAAAAAAAAAAAAGAAATAAATAATAAAAAAAAAAAGACCAGCTCCCTTTCTCAAAGCAGCATCCCTCGCAGGGATGTAAACCCATGGAAAAAAGCAGCGTTGGAACAAAAGTCCTTTTCACGCTCGTCGTGCCCCGCTCCGTAACAATTATGAAAACTGTTTAGCTGGGCTGGCATTTGGA
>NW_009611429.1:10570-10901 GCF_000690535.1 Cariama cristata
CCCTCCCTGCCAATAAATTCCAGTCCCGGATCCGATGGAAAAGGCTCTCTCTTCCCCCCTCCTCCTCCTCCCCTTTCCCCTCCCCTCCCTTGCCTTCATTCCTCCTGGCTTTCTTTACAACCTAATACCCTGTCGACGCGGGGCCAGGGCCTACTTAGGGGGAAAAAAAAACACCCAGCGCCAGACTGGAGACAGCATGCAGACTGAAAAAGTTAATCATTACTTCTGTCTGCCTTCATAATCTAATCACGCCTATTCCTAAGAGCAGGCGGCGAAACACGCTCGCGTACAGGCAGGGTCATCGCCCGGGGACCGACGGATGGACCGATGG
>NW_009611429.1:10940-14901 GCF_000690535.1 Cariama cristata
GATTGATGGCTTGGTGGACGGACCACGTTTGGATGGAGTTCACAAGCTTGGCCATGCACACACCCCTCCCCTCGCTTCTCACTTTGCTCTGGATTAATAACGCTTAGCAATTATAGAGAATATTACATTCATTAAGTAATTAACCCTCCCGGCGCTTCGGCGGAGTTGGCACCCCTCTTTCGCAGACGGAGGCCGGCAGAGTTTTGCCCCGGGTTATAAAACGGGGCAGGTTGGATTAAAAAAAAAAGAAAGGAAAAAAAAAAAAAAAAAGAAAAAGTTTCTTGTGTTCATCCCACTCCACTTTTGGGGGCAGCAGCAGAGGCATGTCCCAGGCGGGGACCGCGCCACAGCTGGGGTGGCATCACCGAGACCCAGCAGCATCCTCTCGTGGGGGCAAAGCCCAGGGGATTTGGGCATCACCGAGACCCAGCAGCATCCTCCCGCGGGGGCAAAGCCCAGGGGATTTGGGCATCACCAAGACCCAGCAGCATCCTCCCGCGGGGGCAAAGCCCAGGGGATTTGGGCATCACCAAGACCCAGCAGCATCCTCCCGTGCGGGCAAAGCCCAGGGGATTTGGGCATCACCAAGACCCAGCAGCATCCTCCCGCGGGGGCAAAGCCCAGGGGATTTGGGCATCACCAAGACCCAGCAGCATCCTCCCGTGCGGGCAAAGCCCAGGGGATTTGGGCATCACCGAGACCCAGCAGCATCCTCCCGTGCGGGCAAAGCCCAGGGGATTTGGGCATCACCGAGACCCAGCAGCATCCTCCCGTGCGGGCAAAGCCCAGGGGATTTGGGCATCACCGAGACCCAGCAGCATCCTCTCCCACGGGGGCAAAACCCAAGGGATTTGGGCATCACCGAGACCCAGCAGCATCCTCCCATGGGGGCAAAGCCCAGGGGATTTGGGTGTCATCGAGACCCAGCAGCATCCTCCTGCGGGGTCAAAATCCAGGGGATTTCGGCATCGAGACCCCATAGCATCCTCCCATGGGGGCAAAGCCCAGGGGATTTGCGGGTCAGCAAACCCAGCACCACACCGGCTGCTCCAGAAAATAACCCTGGTGCAAGATCTCAGGTGTCTCAAGGCTTCGTGCTCTTGACACCCGGGATACATACATTTTCCATGCTCGGCTGTGACAAAGAACAGGAAAACTACGGGCCTCTGCGTATGAAGATTTATGGGTTTGTTCCTCATAATGAGCTAAAAAGTCTCAGCCCGGCTTCCAAAGAAAATGAATTCATCAGTTCAAACGCAGTGATGTAACTTCAGGCTCCCAACTCCTTTTCCAAATAAAACTCCTGTTACTTGATTCCTGCTCGAAGGATGATTTTATGGAGTTATTTACTCCATCCGCTCTGCCCGGGAAGGTGCCGCCGGAGTCCAGCCACGGGGTCACCGGCAGCCAGCCCACGTGGGCGAGCAGCACCCCATCTCACACTTTAATTTCTTGACTATTTTGCTATTTCTCTTGCTTTTCTACTCAAAACCTCACCTTGTGCACCAACGTGCAAACAGATACACAATCCCTTCGGTATTATTTTGCATCACCAACCACGGAGGGAGTTTGCCCCCCCCTCGGCAGCGATGCCTGGCAATTTTTAGCGTCTATCAATTCACAACCCATCGTTTTTCCATCACCGAAAATCACCGGATTCGGAGCCAACTTCACCGGTTGTAAAAGCCAAGGATGTTTGAGCTTTCACCGCCTTCCCGACCCTCGAGTTTCTCCAACGCAAAGCCGGCTCTTCTTGATACAGTTTTGGCAACTCTACAAACAAAATCTATTGAACCTATCTATATATTATACGTAATTACATATGTATATAGAATATGTGCAATATATAATGAATATGTTGAATATAGTCCACGTGTGTATTTTATATAGCTATAGATAAAATATAGTCATCATATAATACATATACATTATATAAAATGATACACATAATATATTGAATATATTCAATATATTCTCTCTATATATTCAACCTATACATACATATATATATAGGATGAACAGATTTTGTTGAATATATAACCATCCACAGCCTCACCTATTACGTACACATGTGGGTACGTACTTGCAACAAGGCTTAACAGCCCGCGCGGTTCCGAGTCGTTCATTTAATGGTGAAATTTGCCTTTCCACCTGCTCGGGTATAAAAGGAAAAGCCAGGAAAGCCCACGGGAGCCAGGACTTCACCCCAAAGATGGCTCGCCAAAACCCAGCGCCCCACCAGGCATCTTACATCATCCCTGAGGGAGGATGAGGAAGGACCACAGAGCCAGGTACCCATCGTCGCACACGGAGAAGCATCACTGGGACCTCCTGCAACCACCCCACTGGGTATCTTACTTCGTCCCTGAGGAAGGACTGCAGAGTTGGGTACCCACCACCGTACATGGAGGAGCATCACTGAGAGCATCACCAGGACCTCCTGCAACCACCCCGCCGGGCATCTTACTTCATCCCTGAGGGAGGATGAGGAAGGACCGCAGAGCTGGGTACCCACCACCGTACATGGAGGAGCATCACCGGGACCGCCTGCAACCACCCCACTGGGCATCGTACTTCATCCCTGAGGGAGGATGATGAAAGACCACAAAGTCAGGTACCCACCACTGTACTTGGGAGAGCATGACCAAAAGCATTACCAGGACCTCCTGCAACCACCCCACCAGCTATCTTACTTCATCCCTGACAGAGGATCAGGAAGGACCACAGACCTGGGCACCCACCATAGCCCATGGAAGAGCATCGCTGGGACGTCCTGCAACCATCCTGCTGGGCATCTTACTTCATCCCTGAGGGAGGATGAGGAGGGATCACAAAGCTGGGTATCAGCCACCACACATGGATGAGCACCACTGAGAACATCATCAGGACCTCCTGCAACCACCCCTCTGTGCACCCTACTTCACCTCCAAGAGAGGATGAGGAAGGATCACAGAACTGGGCACCCTCCATCACACATAGAAGAGCATCACCAAGAACATCACCAGGACCTCCTGCAACCACCCCATTGGGCATCTTACTTCATCTCTATGGGAGGATGAGGGCGGACCACAAAGCCGGGTACCTGCCACCACACATGGATGAGCATCACCAGGACCTCCAGCAACCACCCCACCAGGCATCTTACTTCATCCCTGAGGGAGGATGAGGAAGGACCACAGAGCTGGGTACCTGCCATCGCACATGGAGGAGCATCGCTGGGATCTCCTGCAACCATTCCATTGAGCCACCATCGCACATGGAGGAGCATCACTGGGATCTCCTGCAACCATTCCATTGAGCATCTTCATCACTGAATGAGGACAAGCAAGAACCACAGAATCAGGTACCACCAGGTACCATCACACACGGAAAAGCACCACCGAGAGCATCACCAGGACCTCCTGCAACCACTCCACTGGGCATCTTCATCCCTGAGGGAGGATGAAGAAGGACCACAGAGCCACATACCCACCACTGCACATGGAGGAGCATCACCGAGAACATCACCAGGACCTCCTGCAACCACCCCACCGTGCTTCAGCATTGCCTGCGCAACCCAACCGGGGAGCTGAAACTGGGAGAGTTTTTATGCAGCGAGGTTAAAAGGGTAGAGAAGGGCTGAGCCAGCTCTTACAAGGTTTTTTGTTGGCTTTTTTTTTTTTTTTTTCCCCTTGCAAGTTAAAACCAAGATAATGACACTGGGTGGGGACCAATTTGAAGGGCTGAGCAGCCAAACCAAAATTAGTCTCTTGGCCAAGAGCTTCCTAGGCCTCACAGTTTGGGGAAGGAAGCTGAGAAAAGGCATGAAAGGCAAAAAAAAAAAAAAAAAAAGCATTCATCGGGAAGCTCGAGCGTCGCGCTCAAGCAAAGGTGACCCTGCTAGTCAAATATTTTTCGACATAATAAAAATAAAATAAAAGCACTGGAGCAGCCTCCCTCGGAAAAGCAGGGCCCATGGAAT
>NW_009611429.1:14957-15177 GCF_000690535.1 Cariama cristata
CTCTTTTCTTTTACTAATAACTAATTTGTTTGTTGTTTTTTTTTTTTTTTTCTCTTGGCTCTTTCCTCATAAAAGACTGATGTAATTTCCTGTCTTGTCCCAATGTTTCCTGTTAATTAACAGGGTGAAAGTTATCATCACGCATTTAAATGGCTACCCGAAAGAAGGGAGGGGGTGGGGGGGGAAACCACGGGAAAAATAAAAAAGTAAGTAAAAAAGA
>NW_009611430.1:0-22208 GCF_000690535.1 Cariama cristata
TACCAAAGCCTTGCCATGCAAACCCAATATAATATAGTAACAGTAGTAGATAGCAACCAGTACTGAATAACTGTTAATTGAAAGCAAATCTTTAACTACAATGAACTCTGAACACCTCTGGGAGCGAGTCAGCTGAGAGAAACTGAATTGTTAAAGCCTACCACCCAAAATGTAATCCAAAACCCTAATTCCTCCAACTTCTGACTAAAATGAGCCAAACTTAATTTTCAGTATTTAAGTAAGTATGTAGGTTCCTCTTTTGCTCACCCAGTTATTTATGGATTTGCTTACATTCTGTTAAAATAAAAAAAAATAAATGTGTGTGCATAAAAGTATATTCTTAAGTGCCTTGGTTAGAAGACTGTTGTTGGCCTAAATGAAATCCCAGACCACAGCAGACCTGCTCCTCCTGATCCGTGTTCCCAGAGGTACTGCTACCCCAACTAGTAATCATTACATCTGTCATTTGGTATGTCATCAGCAGTTTACCTAGGACAATGCTACGTAATCATGCCAGTGAGGTTACTATCCTAGCATCCAGGCCAGAGACCTGAGACAAACTTACATAGTGACCACAGCTACTATCAGCTGTACTAGTTTAGGAGCCTGAGAGAGGCTCCCTTTAGGTACTGGAAGGCTGCTGTAAGATCTCCCTGGAGCCTCCTCTTCTCCAGGCTGAACACCACCAACTCTCTCAGCCTGTCCTCATACAGGAGGTGCTCCAGCCCCCTGGTCTTTGGAGAAGTTCTGTTCTAACTTGCAAAAAGTATATAAATAAAGTTACCTGACAGATAATGTCTTAACTAGGCACAGATGCATGTGGGTGAGGAAAATACAGCAAAAAGGAAGTTATCCAACTGGAAAAAAATTCAGAATATACAGTGTCATAAAAATAAAAGTATGGCTGCTGAAAGTGTGCCTTTTTATTATTGTCAGCGAGTTTCTTCTACGTGCTTATTGATACCTCCACCTCTCATACTTACACTACTGCCATATAACTCCAGCCATGATATTCATCCATGTTGTTTACTTGTGGCATCCTTCATTTCCTAATGGGTCTTTTCTCTTTATTTAGATCCAACATAAAAGCAACCTTTCAAGTTTGTTTTTAAAGAGGAAAACAATTTCCCCCAACTGAATCAATTAAACATCTAATATAGGTGCCTAGACTAGTACTTTAGGCTTTTTATCTAGTCAGGGAACATTCAGAGGCACAAAAGAGCTCTGAATAATCTCCTTGAAGTTCCACTAAAACGTCACTATGCCCATAAGTCAGTTACACCACACACCTACAGTTAGACCCTTAAACATATTTTGAAAGGATGGGGTGAGATTTTCAACAGCATTGACCTAACTTTACTTCAATTTAAGTCATAGGAATTTTACCATTAATTTAAATGTGACCATTTAAGGCAATGCTAAGTGCTTCTGAAAATCCCATCTATAACCTTCTTTTAAATTGATAGTTAGGAAAACTGGACCAAAAAAAAATAGCTTTACAATCATTGCTTATTTTAAAATCTATACATCAGCAACGTGTGAACATGATATAGTCTGTGCACATATAAGAATAAATGCATGCATACATATAAATGAACTGAATTTCTGTGTTGACAGATTATTTGCCAAGTTAAAGCCAAATGTGATTTGAAATTACCACGATATTACACTGAATAAAGAGGATTTATAATGGAAATACTAAAAGAACCTCTGTAATAGTGATCCTACTAGGCACTGCTATAGCAACATATATTTCAATCTTTTCAGTTAGTGCTGTTTTTCTCCTTTCTCTGAATGTTTGAGAACACTAAGTGAAATGTTAATTTTTTTAAGTCAGAACCATCTAGCTAAACCATCCAAATCGTTTTTGTATACACAGATTTTATTTCTAATCTTTCTCTGCAAGCTGCTTTGTTAAATCCTAATGACAACTTTTATGCATAATGCATAAAATAAACTTTACCAATATTTAACACACTTTTATAAACATGTAAAACCCCTTTATAAGTGAGATGACACACTGCAGGGCATGCAGTTGCAGTACACTGGGAAACCGCACTTCCTAGATGACTAAAGGCATCTGCTTCGTGCCATTAATTTTGCAACATCGAACACATGTAGTTATTTTAGAATAGCGGTGCATTACATTAGGTATCTTTTTTTATTAATAGAGAAGTGCATTTTATTGCACGTATAATATGTGTGCTGTTCAAGTATACAGTCTTTTTAGTTTTATTCTAGGAATGTTTATATTTCCTAAAGGATGGGGAGAGAGGAAAATAGCTTCTTACTTTATCAAAACACTTTATATTAGCAAATAAATACCTATAAAAATATATGCTAACAAGAATCACTCAAAAATGGATGCTATAAATCTTCCTTACGCAAGAGGCAAAGAAATCAGAATAATAACAATGTATCACTAGCCTATGTCACTGAAATGATTTGTTTTATTCCTTTAATCTTTACTATATCTAAACTGACTATAATAAATGAATAATTATGCTGAATACAGTGGAGTTAATTGAAAATCTGCTTGAAGTATAAAACCAAGAAATCATAACAACAAATACAAGGTTTAGCCAGTGTTTAGGAACTTGTCTTTGTCAATAATTTTTAAGGTTCAGTGTAAATGATACTGTTTACCATCGTACATCATCTAACACTACTCCAGAAAGTCATGAATTATTTCAGACTTCCTATGAATATTAATAGTCTTTAGAGTCATGGTATTTCATCAGCATACACCCAAGTATTAAAGTCTTATGGGGTTTGACTTTTCAAAATGAAACCAATTTAATTTGAGTTTGTTTTATTCTCAAACCTTGATTTCAAAGTCCAGAGAGGGTGTACACTTTCATGCATGTGAAGTTCAGGCTTTCCTCGAATGTGAAAGCCATGTCACCTAACACAGGGACAGGCTGATTCTCAAAGGTCCCATCTGGACATGCACTTCCTTATTGTGTGTCCAAAACAATCAGAATCCTGAGAGGAGCATGCATTAGCATCAGGATAGGCAAAAATTTGTTGTTGCTTCCTGCTTAAAAAAACCAAAACCACTCCTTCCTTGGAGACTGTACACTTGTGTATTAATCAAGAAGCCAAAAAAAAAAAAAAAGAAATATGGTCTGAAAGAAAGCCACTGCTAAAAGACAAACTGTTCATTCTATTGGCCAACAGAAATTTCCTGTTTCATCACCTTCTAAAAACCTTAAGTCCAGAATTTGCAATGAAGCTGGGCAGCATGGATTTCTCTTTCTTGAAAACAAACACTTAGTAATAAAGGCTTACAAGAGAGTAAGTGCACTTACCCAGTTCTGTCTCCATTGAACCTGACCTGCAGATTGCTTGTTTCACCCCTAGAAGTGTTGTCATAAATTTGACTAGGGCTGAGGTTAAAAAGAAACATGATGCGTAAAGTAGCTTCCACACAGAATACACAACAAGAAGGAAAGCTTCCACTTTTCCCATACACATTGTTGTGCAGCACTGCTCTATTACTTTATTCATAACGCAAACCAGAAGAACTAGATTTGAAATTAGGTTACCACAGTAGAGGGCAATACTGCTTTCAGGCAATCATATATGTCCTTAGCAAACTGCTGCATATATACAATTACTGCACGGGAAAGACACTCTGTTGGCTGTAAAATAGGTTCTCTATAATCAATAACTGCAGTCAAGTAAAAGGAAAGATCATACTTTCAGTGTTGCTATTATACCACTGTCATCTCCTACAGCGAACTCACTACTTAGGTAGTATTGCAAACAATATAAATATATATTTACTGTATAGGTTATAACCAACTCTCACTAAAGGCACAGGAAATATTCCATTATTTAACTCTGAGTTAAAATAACAAGCTATGAGACATGGTAGTGCCAAAAGTTCTTGCTGACAGTCATTGCAGGCAGATGCTGTTGTCCCCTTTGTGAAGGTTTTCCCTTCTACTGGTCATATTTTCATCATCTCTCCTGTGGTAGCCTCATGATTTTTAAGCATAATGATTCCTGCTTCTGAGTATATTTGCACACGGGAAATATCTGGTATTGCATGACAGATGCCTGGCAGATCTGCATAAAGCTTCTTTGGAAAATACAATTTTAAGAAATTTTGGATAGTCAGAATGTGCATTATGGAAAAAGAACCAGTTGTGAACTATGTGAACTCAGCCCTAGCATACCAAACCTAACTAAATCCTGCATGCTACAAATATGGTCAATCCTATCCCTGTACCTGAACTGGGAAGGGGGATGGCTGAGGCAGCAAGGTCACCTTATTCCATTAGTCAGGGAAAGCTTTCTCTCATTAAGGCAAAATCCAGCAGCTGGACACAGTCCTCTCTGAACTAACTTGTGCTCAGATGGTATGGTGAAAGAGATACACACTCTGCCAAATACTTGCTGATGGTAGAAGCAAGAAGAAATCCAAGACTTTTGGGTTCAAATCCAGGTTTCTGGAGGAAGTTCTGGCTTCTCATAGTAAGATTACCTTTTGTTCTTTTGCCTCCAAACACATTCTATTCCTTGTTGCTCTGATATGTCTCTGCTACTCCTGCATTCCCTTTCTTAACATACATTCTCTTCAGTTCAAATCTCGTTTCCTTTATAGTAGCTTTGGTTTTTTCTCTTCCCCTCTATTTCTCATGCTGTAGAAGCAACATTTTTCTGATACGTTTAAGAGGAACATATTTAGGATAAATTTTCACACCAGCGTAACCCTGCCAAATTTCAACACGGATGGCAGAAAAAGAACTTTTCAAGAAGCAAGAATATTCTTCAGGCAGACAGAGAAATTGTATCCTCGTAACCTTTTACTTGGAAATTACTATAAGTTTTAGAGCTTAATCGTCAAACATACTGTGTTTGGGACAGATGCCTGTCACGGAAAATGCCAGCTAAGATGTTAAAGTTTCGTAGACTTATAAACTATTAATTTAGCACTAGCAAGAAAAGACCATTATCAGTGGCTTATTTCTAAACTCTGACAGTTGTGACAAGAAACATGATGAGAGAGTCACACGTAAACGTTGTGCTTTCAGATGGCAACAAGGGATTCAGTGCTTATAACCAGAAAAGAATGAAGACCTTGTGACCTAAACTGGACACAGAAGGAAGAATATCTCTTCTGCAGCACTGTATCAGGGACCCTGAATCTTAAAAGGCACAGACTGTGATAGTGTGAGCTAAAGAACCCTGCAGGGCTGGAGCTATAGCGACTAGCACGTTTTGGGCAGAGATGAATGTGGAAAACTCATGCTTGGTCATCCATTAGAAACTGCTATTGCCATAGGAAATCTTGTCCTGTGACTACGGTCCCCTGCAGCTTGAACTCTAGGCAGGCTGCCTCTTATCTGATGACCACCTTCTGCCTGGTTAACATTTGAAAATGGAAAGATTTTTACTTTAGGGGTTGCTTTCTAATATCAGATTTTTACTGAAAAATTGCATTGAGAGAATGTCTTCAAAGAAAGGAATTGAAGAAAGATGTTCATTTGACATTCAAAGAAAAGGGCAAAAGTATTTAAAACTAGATATTAAAAATACTGTAAAATTTCCTTAAAAAACCCCAAACAAACAAAAATATAAGAATGGAAGGTTAAAACCCCTATCTAGAAATGTACACCTCCTCGTCTCTCAGAAGAATAAATGCAGTGCTACCATTCTGGTGTAAAAGAGGTGTAAGCAGATGTAAAATCTATTCTTCTGAGTTCAGTTTTCTTGACAATGTGTAGCATGCCATCAAGAGACTATCTTATTCTGCTACAAGAATTGGAAAAGCCTATTAGCAGTTTGTGGAAATTATCCCTAATAAGAAGTCTTCCTAAAACAAGGAATTCTCTTTATTAAATTGTTAGTGCATGAGTGGACATACAGTAAATGTTCACCTCATTGTACATGAGGAAATCATATATATAGGACAAGATATGCCTTTCAGAACTCATGCCTTAAATTAGTAAAGAGGGAAAAGATCTTTTCTTTTGAAATAATTTTACTTTTTCACAAGGAAGCTGAAACATATCTATCAGAAGAAGGATTATAACAAAGCTGCTGGAACACTGGAACCTCTGTAATATATTGCACATTTTAATCATGTTTGATACAACACTCTTTATATGGATATCAATTACACTAATGACTCTTACATAATACCCCTGGGTGCCTAAGAGATGTGTATTGTCACCTCCCTTTTGTCATAAAAATAGAGAGTAGTTCTATATACACACTAAAGTAGTTTCTTTCATTTTTATATAATGAATGAGTAACACTGTAAAAAAAAGACATTTTATCCCATATTAGTTTAGCAAATAGAAGAGACTTCACATATGACAGTGCTAAATATACTCTTAAGCTGCTAATAAAGACAAAGCCTGAGGGGAAAAATTCTAATGATGAGCAATGCCAGAAGTTTTTATTTCTAGATCTAAAGTAAAAATGTTTCACTTAGGTATAGCTTTAGAGGCATCATAGAAGAAATCAGGATTTCCAATAATTTTTATCTCTAATAAAATCACTTGAATTAATTTGAGCATCATTATAGCACTGAAAAAATGCCTTTAAAGGTATTGTTATTTGCGTAGCTTGTCTGTGTGTATTTTATTGAGTAACAAAAACCGAGAGGTTTCATCTATAAATGATTTACACTTTCCCAAGCAATTGCCTAGAAAACACTACAGACTCAGTGGTAGCCTAGAGAGAGTTGGCAGGACACAAGACTTTGTTTTTCCTTATTCCCATGAAAAGAATCAGAGAATCAGATGAAAGGGGAAAACAGTTTCATCATGGATTGATGAATTTTAAAACAAGCACTTCAGTATTTTATCTCTCTGAGCTAGTACTACCTTAAAACACCTGCAAAAATTAAGTATCCCCTGCCTAAAAGTTTTCCTAATGCTTACATGGGCACACCAGTGGGCAATGACACAGGTGCTGTTAAGGTATGGCCACTGCCTACCATATTGAACAAGACTGTCTCATTATTTTCTTATACTTGTCTCTGCCTGCACCCATCTGGGATGCCTTGCCTCATGCATAGGATTGTAAATTCTTTAGGCCAGTGACTGACCTTTGTAGCATGTGTAAAATACATGAAATGGTATCTATGACTAGAGCTTCTAAGCACTGGTGGAGTACAAGTAGAACTAATAAAGACCAAAAGTATACAGTGTGATTAATACTCCCATTTTCTTTGTCCTCAATTACCTGTAATTCTCAAGGTAGAGTTATGCAGCAATGTAGACAAAGAAGTGTGGCCTCACTGATACAGTGGTCTGCCCTGGCTAATTTATCACAATGTGTTTTCCTCATCAGATCTTTTGCTTCTTTGGTAACCAAAATAATAGCATGGCAATTAAATTTATCCCAACTTTTCCCTTACGTTCAGCTGCTTATGAGATTTTCATACATTTTTCTCTATTGCAAAGTTCAAAGCCTTCTAATATATCTCTCAGTGTTAATTAAATCCTGATAATACTGTGAGTTGGCAGGAATTCCATGGCATTTGCGCAAAGGGGAGCCTGGTAACAGGATAACTCTCCAGAATCCTACATCGCTGTGTGGTGCCCTGGAATTTGCCGTCCTCCTGCAGGCCTATCGTTTTGAAGAGTTTTTTTTAATCATCCATAAAAACTAAAGGAACCCACAGGAACCTGGATATGGCAAAGCAATTTGTATTCATGCATGTTTTCTCAATCTTAGTTTTGACCTTCTGAGATAATGTATAAAAATACATGTTGGATAGCTTCAGATGATTTTTTCATTTGTAATTACTTAACATTGATTTTGATTCAGCTATGAAAGCTGATGCGCCTTTCCTATTTTGAACAAAAAACCTAAAACTTCCAGGATATTTAAATATTAAAAAGTGGCAATTGCATATGCATAGCAAGTAACTACCTCTCCAAGATACTTCAGAAAAATTGTGTTTAGTAGAGTACTTGTGATAAATTATGTATTTATTGTAACAGGGTCAGAAGCTGTTACAATTTACTGTACTTGGTCAAAAATTCACTTTTATAAAAAGTACTTCAGTGTCTCAGTGTACATTTAAATGAGAACTTGGATGCACCAACCACATTGATTTTCATGGGAGGCAAGTTAAATATCTGAGGTCAAATTTTGCTGTGACTTACAGTGGTATAAAAAACCAAAGCATAGTCACTCTACCAATTTCCATGTATTTAGCCTTTCCTTACAGACAAAAATATTAAAAAAGAATTTGGAAGTTGGTATACATTTTTCAAGAACAGGCTATGCACTGTGTACATTGTGCTGCTGTTGTGCTAGTGAGTAATGCAGGAGAATGGCTTCTAACAGAGCAAATGGATGAAAGCCAAGTGGCAATAAGTGAAATACTGGCTTTGAATCTTAATACAGAGCTGAATTTTAAAAATTCCGTTATTCATGTGCCTGTACATATATTATGTGAATATGAAATCAGTTCTCAAAATTAATTCTTTAGCTATTATATTAGTTTCTACTTTTTTAGTTTGTCCTGCTGTCACCAGTAATAGCTACCAGAATTCTTTACACTAAGGTTTTCTGGAGGCATCCATAATAAACTCTAACAATGTCACTGCTATACAAAGTTTTAGAAGTGGGACAAAGAGGAAGTTCTTAACTTCACAGAACTATCCTTTCTTTGTATATTCTGCTTAGGTTTTGCATAGTTATAAACTTCTGGAAAAAGAAAGGGTTTTCCCGTCTCTGTTGACCAGTCAGCAATTATAGAATGTCAAAACATTACCTGCAGAGCAACATTGTTTGTAATCTACAGCTGGGTCTATGCCCAGCCAGAGAAACTGAACAATTGCCCATAACATACCGGAAGCCTCAATGACAGCCAGCCTTTCTGGGTGAGTGGGTGGATGGATGGATGGAGAAGAGATGCCTCGGACCACTTTCTGGTACCCATCTGACCTAGCTCACAGTTTAAGCAAATCATGCCAGGAAAGCAGGCTTTTGCTCCTGTGTACTCATTTGGTCCTAAAGTTCATCACATTTCAAGAACAAAAGTTCAGATTTCAAATTCTCGTCAGGGCCTAGGGTAATTGTGTGAGGTCCATGTAACTGTAGAATTGTGCTTCTCTTTTTCCATTAAGAAGATATCAAAAAGTTGCTGCCGTCTATGATTGCTACCTATGCAATGCATTGAATGAGATGGAAGTCAGTAGAAAAACATAGCAGGTGATCATGCAATTAAAGGCTCTGCCATAGTGAATATGAATACAGAGACAAAATCTAAGTATCACAAGCAACCTACATTCTGGCATTTCCTAATTTACAAATACTTGCCTGCAGCCTCGGCACTGCAGCGTGACCACACTGCTTTCACATTACAGAGGTCTGTAAGAGTAGTGATTGCAGGGCTGTGTAGATGCTCATGAGAGCTTAAATTAGCTAGCTCCAATCTTGGTAGCTGTCTTGCTCTAGCACTTTGAAAGTGACTGCCTGCTGCAAAATCTTCATGACAGGTAGGGTTAATTGGCCCACATTAAGTCTCATGCTGCTATGGCAAGACAGCAACAGTGCCTGGTTTAAAGTTGGCTTCCATCTATTGATCTCATACTGCTGTCATTGCTCTGTTGACCAGTCCTTATTGTGCAACTGTAATCCAGAAATACTCATTTTAATATAGTTCTTTCTCATGAAAATTAATTACAAAACATTTTAAACTCACTTAAGTACATAACAAGTCCACATTTCCTCATCATCACTTTCTCTCACAGACAACACGGAATAGTTGTACATCAAAAAACAGCTTTTATGCAACTATAAAATAACATTTAAATACAGAAAATTATTGCAATTCCTTCCCTAAGGGAACCTACTGACAGAATTTATCTAATTTATACTTCGGAAGTCTTCATCACAGAAAGACTATATCCACTTCTCAACAGTTGAAAAGAACAGTGAAGAAAAATAAGTGGCCTCTACTGCATTTCAGGAAAAATTTAAAGCAAGAATGGAGTTTTCATTAGTTAGGATTTTCTTAATTAGAATTTATTGCATAACTGCAATAAATTTGGTTTTGGTAATGATTTTGGTAAGTTCAATCTCATCCCTAGTCTTCTGTTGGTATGTGAAACTGAGAGCGAATCAGCTTACGTTTCTTTAAAGTGTCTGTATTGAAAGAACTTGGCCACATTTTCATGTTTACTCATGTTTCACATATACTCAGGCAGCACTGGTAATACCACAGAAGCAACACTGACTTTATAGTACTACTTTATACTGAAAATGCAGTAGAACTTACATGCCACATGTGTACTTTGGATTCCTTAGTTGTTTGATCACATTGATGAAGGGATATGCAATCAATCTCCCACCAAGACAGTGAGTAGTATTGGCCATAATTCATTACTCCATCAAAGGATTTGGCATTTCAATCGATGGGAAATGATGTGTGATCATTCTAATTTATTATACATCATTTCCCATCAATTGGTGTGCTGAAACCTTGACATAATAAGTAGTTACAGACACTGTCAATCATTCTTGGTCAAATACCTCTGAATGGTGCCATTTGGTGCACCTTCAGCTATTCATCCAAACTGCAAATATTCACCCAAAACATTCAGCAATCAGGCTGTAACTAGATGTATGTAAAAAAACTCACAAAAGTGCTTCGGAAGATCTCAAAAGCTTCAGAAACACATCGAACTGAAGAAAAGAGGTTTATCATGAAAGTGCACTTTTAAAAAAATGCATTAAAATTGTGAAACCAAATCTCTAGTGGAACAGTGAGTCCACCTAGCAAAACACTGAAAAGTGCAAGCTTCAATACTGCACCGGATTTTAGCAGGATCATCTACTATGCTGGCCACCTTACTGTAAGAAGGATCTAAATTCTGCTTACTTGTGTCAGCACAATTCCTTTCGTCTTCAGTGGAGTTGCATGGGTATGTAAACCCAAGCCACAGTTAATATTTACCTTACTGATGCGATTAAAACTCTTGAAATCAGCCCTGAACCTTAAACATTCCTTCCCTCTCCAAAATCCCCTTTAAAGTTTCCTCTCCATAATTCTCTTTGAGGTCTCCTGTTTACTCTCCAGAAAAAAACTGCCAAAACCACTCCCTCTATTAACCGTGTTTTCAAAAATATTTATGTATTACTCACCAGTTTACTTAATACAGTAATATCTTCTATGATTTTCCTCTGTTATTCTAAATATCAGCAATATCCAAAGGGTTATAGGCTCTTTCCAATGCAGAAATGTGACAACCACAATCACTGTCAAGTTACTCATTAAAGCAAAACAAAACACGCTTTCAGTGAATTTTTCTTCTGGACTTACTTTGGGAATCCACTTGGACACTACATCTGCTTCCTAAGGCCACTGCACCTCTTTTCTACCAGATCAGTATGATATTTAATAATTAGGGGTTATTCTTTCAGAGGAATGTATTAACCCATTTAGTTAAAAACTTCGGTCCTCCTTAAGAAATCACTATTGATCTTTAAACCAAGCCTGAACTTTCTCTTTAGAATTCGCCTGTATTGAATCCAGTCATTGGGTATGGAATACACTGCCAACAAAGACAGATTTGTGGTAGCAGAAAAACAATGAAATGTTACCAAAAAAAACAGTGTAACAAGAACTTTCAAAGTCACAAAATTAAGCAAAAGCTGCGTGACTAACTCCTATTTAAAGCCAGCCAACATCTTCTTTAAGATAGCAAGCACTCCTGTGATATATTTCAGATGTCAGACTAGATGATCCAGCAGGTCAGCTCTAGTTCCACTGTGCACATTACCCCCTCTCATTCTTAGCCATTCTTCTACATTTTTCTGTTTCTCTCCCTAAAAGAGAACTTGCACTGTTTCTTTAATACTCCTCATCATTTTCTCCATCCCTCTTTCTTCAAGATACTGTCTTGTCTTCCTGTGTGACAAATGTAAAAGCTATTGTATCGAGTTCCATATAGCAATATCTCATTATTGGTAAGCTGCTAAGAGATAGTTTCTATGAAACTGCTACATGAAAACAATACATTGAATCATCTTTCTCTCTGCCCATCCATCCTTCCTATACTCTTCATTAGATTTGTCAGTCTAAAATAATGCAATACTAGACAGTTTAATGTGGCCCCTAAATTGACAGGTTTGTTTATTCTGTTACTATGAAATATTCTGCTTTCCCTTTCAAGTCCTATTCCCCCAGCTCCTGTATGCTGTTCCAATCCTCTTACCAGCCTCCAGCCTGATCTTCCCTGACAATGGCAGCTCCCTGACAATGAGAAAGGTAATCTGTACCCTCTACTGGATCTTAAAAATGAAAAACATTAATAAAATAAGGTCAAGCTAAGTTAATACCTTTTTGAAAAAATATGCACTTTTTTGTATATATAATTTTTTGTGTGAATTTGTGTTGGTTTGTTATGAGAACTGTATCTGAGAGAGGAAACAGACTTAGACTTGGTCAAGTGAATTTACACTCAAGAAGTCACCAGCCCATCCATTCGGAGACTAAGTACTCGCTGATAATTCTGAACTTGCAAACACCAGGATTCAGCTTGGAAATCTCATTTTAAGAGTTCTAGTACCTTCTCTTTCAAACAGGGAACATAAATGTTACTACATCTAATCAACATATACAGAGCGATATCTGAAATTAGAAATTCAAATACATGCAACAATCTGCTTGCCAACAATCTCCAGACCAAAAATTATTCAGATAAAGTATTTGGTGAATAATTTTGAATAGCAAATTCATTTGAGAGAATCAAAAGCAGCTCACAGACAATTCACAAATGAAAAAAGTTATACATGTTAAATCATTTATTATGAACTATTTTTCATCTCTCTTCTGTTATTTGTTTTTCCATTGCAGGCAAAGACAGCTTCAGAGAGAGAGGGATAAAAAGGCAAAAAAAAACCCCAACCCTTTTCTTACTTGACATCTTCAGGTAATTCTTGAGTGATTACCTATTTATTGAGAAGGGAAGAAGTTAAATGTTGACCCACTCAAGGAGAAAAAAAGTCCATCCTAGTGAAAAGATTGCATACAAAGTTCTAGCCTGATAAGACTGGAAATGAGAATTATAGGCCTCCCAAACATAGGTCTCATAATTAACAGACTTTTAACCATAGCTGCATTGCCAGGTACAAATTTAATAAAAGATTATAAATGATTGATGAACTGCATTTCCAGCAGCTGTCTATAATCTCAAGCAAAAATCTTCATTAAGATAGTGTTAATGTTGTAAATGGTTATCTATTAATTTAAAGTATTGTGAAACATCAAACATTATTCATTTAGAACACTGTGGTGAAAACCAAGCTAAGAAACCATGCTGTAAAGAAAGCTTTAAAACATGAAGTTTTAAGTCAGACAAGTTACAATTAATAATGTCAAACTCTCTGCAGTCTTGAATAGATTGCCCTGGGAATCAGCTGAGCTCCTCAGGAGCACAGCTAAGTGCTACCTAAAATCCAGCTGTAAAAGCAGGGTGTTGGTATGCTGGAATTCAAGCCTGCCACATTTTGTTAGATCCAGTGACGCACAATCAAAATGCCAGCTCTAGCAGCAGCTTTCCTAGAGCTCCTGATCTGAGGAAACTTCCAAGCTCAGTAAGGTAGAGTTCTAAGCGCAACCAGCTCTGCTGAATACAAATTTTCTTATATTAGTCCCTTTTATACAATTTTAAGGTAAACAGGATTTGCAGGGAAGAAAAAGAACATACTGAATATACCCAGCCTTCCCTCATCTCTATCTCTAACTCAGGTGCAGAGATGTAGAGAGGTATGAACTCTGATCTGGAGGAGGTTCCCTTCTTGACGCACTGTGTTTGGGAGTTTCCTACAACACCAGCGTATAGTGCTCTCCTTTAGGAAATCCCACAAAAGCCCTTCTGACCTAAAGCCTCCACCCCTTTCACAGAGCTCAGAAATGCCAAGAATGGAAAATCTCCATTTGGATCCAAAATTTACCCCACACTGACTTATGTCAGACAGCCATTCACTGTTATGCTTTGTGGCAGGGTTTTTTACAATGTTTTAGCATGAAAAACAGCCCAGAACACCTCCACCACACCCAGACCTGCTCATCAAATTAGAAAAGAAGAGGTAATCTATGTATCACTTTTATTCAAAGTATTCGGTAAAGGCCTTACAAGAAGACAGAACCCAAAATCAACATCCATTAGAAAAATTCACCAAAGAACTTGTCTTGAAAAGAGAAAGCCTTAAGGTTAACCTACACAATTCACGCTTTATTTCACATTTTAATTTTAATGCATTTCTAACAGAAAAAAAGAGCGCACACCAAGCTGCAAGATAAACTCTAGATTTAGAAGATCCAGTAGGTACAGTTAGATAAATAGTCTCATGGATGCTTAGTAATGATTATTACTTAGTACTTATTCCCCATCCCTGGAAGTGTTCAATGCCAAGTTGGATGGGGCTCTGAGGAGCCTGGTCTGGTGGAAGAAGGTGTCCCTGCCCATGGCAGGGAGTTTGGAACTAGAGGATCTTTAAGCTCCCTTCCAACCAAACCATTCTGTGATTCTATGATTATACTTACATGTGTACAAAATCCTAGATAAAGCTACTGCACAGAAGATATTTGTCTCCAAAAGGGCCTTGTTCTTCAAACCCCTTTTCCTTTCTTCTTCACCTTTTTTATACTTAACAGTGTACAGAAAAGTTTCTAATGACACTCAAATCATGACCATCAGCATTTCCAAAGATGTAAGCTGCTCTAAACAGCTGCACTATCCCAGTTTCCAACTAAAGCAGAGCTCCCTACTTCTAAAGAAAGTAACCTCCCTTTTAGTTAAATTTCTTTCCCTCCCTTCCTCCTACTCAAAGGTTTAAACCTTTTTTCTTTCCCCCTTGAGCAACAGGAAGTGAAATTCCATTTGATCATTTGCATGATGAATACAGAGATACCAAAACTAGGGTGTTGAGTAAAAAGATCAATAAGCCACTATAATAATCATTTAAATTAGACGACTGTACTGTACCCTTGGATCTTAGTCTCTCTTTACTTATTTAATGCACTATATAAGAAATAGTTCATAGTTAACCTAAACATTTTCTCTTTCTTTATATACTGTATGCACACCTTAAAAACATGCCTTTTCGTGTGTACAGAAAGAAAAATGTACTGTATAGAAAAATATTTTCCTGAGTGTTTTGTGGACCAAATAAAGTTGTCATTTCT
The DNA here is from genome assembly GCF_000690535.1 of Cariama cristata. Lineage (NCBI taxonomy): Eukaryota > Metazoa > Chordata > Aves > Cariamiformes > Cariamidae > Cariama > Cariama cristata. The sequence continues at coordinate 15,170 of NW_009611430.1, forward strand.
TACTTACCTGAAAAATAGTCCACTGCCATTTTGGAAGAAAATGCCAATAGAGTCAATGTGGTGTGCAAGTCAATTTTTCCCTCTTGAGTTAAAGCACTGCTGTGTACAATGTCTGCAGGGAACAAAATTTTGATGGGAATTAAACCAGTAAAAATGCAGTACAACTCCAAAGATTTGACCAGATTCTTTCCCCCTATATTTTATCTGTGTAAAGAACAGAAAAATTTGGCCCAATCCAGACAAATATATAGGGGGAACATAGGTGAAAATCAGTAATAAAATACAGGAAAGCATTGAGATGTTCAGATTATACCATATGATGCAGACCAAACCATTTTAATTCAAGCAGAATGGTATGCTCAGGTGATCTTTCGATGAGACATACTGTTTATGAGCTATGCACCCAAATCACCTAAGTGAGCAATCAGTAAAATGTTTCTGAGGTTTGCTCCCTGTTGAATTCTGGAAAACAAATCACACCTCCAGAAACAATGGAGTTAACAAAAGAATTAAAATATTAATAATTAGACATTGAAAATGTGCTTAATGTTAATAAAAAGTCTCATATGTAAAAGCAAAGAATAAGCATAAATCATGGCTGCACCAATGGAATTTCTTATGTATAAGGTACAATAAATGACATACCAAATTGATGTGCTTTACCTAATAACTGTCTCATGTCATGTAATTTTTAGTTTTAAAATAGTAGGACTTTAACCCTCAGTATCAACCCTTGGGTAGTAGTACAATATCCAACAAATGCAAACTGTGTGCTTCTCTTTCAAACATGGCTTGTTTTCTTGACATACTGAATTTTTTAACATATTCGTTACTCTGCTTTTTTCCCCCCCAAATAACAAACCTGCAGTCTATAAGTTAGCGCACATGTGTACCACATGAAGATGCTGGAAAAAGCAAGCAGCAGTCATTTTGACATGACAGATTAGAATGGCACAGAAGGAGCAATTTTGGTGTTTCAAGTTAATAATAGGAAAGATTTGCCCTCTATGATACATTATGTTAAAAACCCACTTTATAGCCATATTCAAATAAGGTTCTTCTTTAGATCAGAAAGATTAACAACTCTGAAAAAGTCATTCCAAACTATGAGACAATCATTTGCAAAATACAAATATAAATTTGTAATACATTCATAAGATTGGTTAAGGCATCAGAGTATATTGCTTTGCCTTCCATACAATTTTTCACTTACAAATAAAATCCATGTATTTTAGGTCTAACAGAATCAGTTAAGGGGACAATGAAGCTTAGAAACAAAACTACTGTATTCAAATATTCAGCCCATTCCACTTATAACTTAAGTCTTTCAAAAGCAAGGAAATTGAGTTAAGACACATGCTACCCTTAGCTGCATGTTCCTATGCTTTCCTCCTAGACACAACAGTTAAAAGAAAGCATTAGTCTCCACATGGACTTCTGCTTTGCTTCTACAATGCCTTTTTCTTCGCTTTTATACAGCCTTTATGTTATTTCACCTTGGGAGAAGGGAAACTGCATTTTGTAAATAACTTTTCAAAGTGCTCCCTGTTCAGGAGAAGACATAGAAATTTGCTTTATTCTTTCACCTACAGAAAGATTTATGAAATACAGTAGAAAGATGGATTCAACCACAAGGCAGATAGCTGGTTTTCAAACCCTAGAAAATTTCTGAGGTGTTCAAAGCAGAGGTTTTTGTTCAGTCAGTTACAGAAATAAGAGCCAGTCATGAAAATTAGATCTCCAGTTAGATTTGGAAACGCTTGCTTCTCACTAAAGTTCAGGCATTCTGATCTGCGTTTAGATCCCTATCTGCTACAAAGACTACATTAATTTAATGTGTTAAAACAAGAAAAATTCATTCTTGCCACAGACACTAAAAAAATAAAATTCAAAGACAAACCATTCTTCAAAGGAAACAAGGGCCCCATCTGCTGATGTTTAAATGTACTACATTAACACATGCACTACAGTGCTACCACAGATAAGAAAGGTATTGAAATGAATCGCAAAGACAAATCACCACATTAACTGTGCTGCATTCTTTTAGTATCTTTTTTATAGGTAAAAAAAAAAAAGTTCTAGGTCCTTGGGTCAGTCAGCTTCCATTGATGATGAGAGGTTTGTCTGTAAAAAAAAAACCGGGAAACTAGGAAGGAAATTCAGGCAGGAACCTGAATTTGCACAGCGATAAAATAAGGGAATATAGCCAGTCCTGTATATGGCAAAACAAAATCATGTCTACACACATACAATCAACAGTTATAGAAAATAATAAAATATTACTATTCAAATATCACCCAAAATGCTAAAATTCTGAATGATCAAAATGTCCAAAACCACAACAGAGACATTAAAGCAGAACTTTAAGAGTAACGATGAAAGCACACACCTGGGAAATGTAAAAGTCAAACTTTTCTAAAGTTTAAAACATCTTGTTAAAGAGTCTAATGGTTGTTTATTGAGAGTTCTTAAAACTAAGCACTGTTTTGTTTACAGAAATCCCATACATAGCAGACCTTACATTATCTTATGGCAAAAAATGGCAGGGAGCTTAATGAAGACAAAACAAATGTCCTATTATGGACAAGAATATTTCAAACATTGTATGAACAAAGAGCCAGCAGCTGAATTTATAATCTTGTATGACTATATTCTGCAATAAAAAAGTATCTCATTTTGCAAGTAGTAAAACATTTTTGTTTATATAGCTACAACATAGAAAAGGTTCATTCTGATATACCTGGATGAAGCATGCACCTGGCCTCTCTCCCCAGGCCTCACAGCATGGCAAATGAACCTCTGATTAAAGCTGAAGAAAGCACTAAAGAAGCTTGCTTCTGTTCTTTTCTCCTGGACTAGCCAGAACTGCAGCCAAAGTAAGCTAGGTGTTTATTTATATAAGCTGTCCTACACCCCAGAATTGTAACTCTACTGTGGAGAATTCTGGAGTTTGCTTTATCCTACCTAAATGAGTTCCTGTGCCATAGAACTTGTCTTCATGTATGATGCTGAAGGTCACCACTGGGCCAGACAGTCAGTGCTACAGGACAAAACTCCACTAATCACTGACTTTCTCAGGAAATAAGAAATACATATCATATTTCCAGTAAATATTCTAGCATAATGGTAAGAGCTATGCAAATGTACTAGACATGCATGTACCTTACAAAATTCTTAGTCTTCACTACCAAAACCCTATGAAACTTGAAATGATTTCCAGCTGGGCAGTGGTCAGAAGGCAACATGCAAAACATCTCACTGCATGAGTAAAAACAATAATTAGAAACTCAGTGCTACTGAATTCTTCAGTAAGCATGAATATAATCCACACCGTAAACAATGCCTGGCTTTTGACTGAATAAATTAAAATTCACAGTAGTCTGAATATAGTTCCAAGATGCGCTACCAAAGTTCACGGCACAAAACAAAACTATAAATAAAACTACTTCTTCAGAACATAATTAGATCTAGTGTGCTTTTCTGGCATTTTCTTATACCTGTATCTTTAGTAGAGTTCCTTCCATCAGCTTTTGTATTATAAACCTATTTAGAGATGTCCACAGTCTGATTATTGAAATATATTTCAGGCTGAAATATGTTAAATGAGGGATTTGTCCAGTGGACTAGCTAGATTAGATAACGTTGCCCACCTCAGAACAACAGAGCATAACACTAACTTCCAGTTCCCAGGATATGGCATTTCCTCAAAATGAAATTTACCGTTGACTTTAAGCACTAGCGTTCAGGTGGGTTTTTTATAAAGCACGTCTTTTTGAGTAGGTTGTTATTTGGTTGATGATGATCATAAACCTCATAAAAGAGGAAAACAATTAAAAGCTGTCAGAAATCAGCTTGTTCAAAAAAGTGCTCGTATTTTTCCCAGGCATTCTCATTCTTGATCACAGATAACACAAAGTAACTTTACTATCCTCCTTCATTAGATCAGACATCAATCTCCAATGTGTCAGGAAAAGTAATTATATCTGCATCAGTTATGAGCATGTTAGAAACAAAGCCACTGCAACTGAATGTTGTCAAAGGTGAATCTGCTGCTGTGGGCGAAGCTACGCGTTACACGGTGAGCTGATCCCACTGGTTACTGCTGTTGAAAAAGGAAACGCTCAGCTCTTGCCATCTGCTCACAACTGTGTGCTCCTCAACATACACTCCTGTCGCCTGCCTCTACCTCTCCCTGGACATGAGCTCTTTCAGCTAGGCAGAACACTGGAAAACTGACCAGCAAAGTGAAGTGGATAGGATAGGATGAGGCTACAGAATCAAGTCTAGCAAAAAGTTTTACAAGCACCAGAGCCTGTGCAGGGAGGGGGCAGGACTTGGTAACTAGGAGGAAGCCTGCAGAGGTGAAGGCAACTTCCCCTTTCGGCAGTGATAGCACAGCTGTGATCATAATTTGATCCGGAACTTCTCAGCTGTGCTTCCCCATTTCTGTGGCATTCAGAAACCAGCGTATTTTGAATAGTGCCCTGAACCTAACACTCTGTTGTTGCTCCTTCACAGGCATGCCAGTGTTTCACTTTGGGGTTTGTACATCTGCCTGGGAATTTAGCAGTGTTTCATTGCACAGTAGATGAAGAATAAAATTGGCTAGGAATGGTAACATTTAGTAAGTACTTACTTCAACTGCAATCTTACAATCTAAATGACTTCCTATAAAAGCAAGAATTTGGGATCTTGCCTCCATAAATGCTTCAGTCAAACACTACTAAGTCCAAAACCAGGTATATGCTGAAGTTAACATGCGTTTCAGTTTCATTGACTTCTATGGAGTGAAACATCTAACAAAGACCCATTTGAAATGAACAGTGTTAGGACCTACTTACGTCCCAAGTACCAGAGAAGAACCAACAACTCAAGTGGCTGGCTATTTCAATGCTCTTCCTGAGCAAACAGCAATATATATCACATTGCACATATACAGCTGCCTTGTAAATCTCAGCTGCTTCCACTGGGATCACACATTTCCAAAGGCAAGTAGTTACAGTCCCAATAAGCAAATCCCCACTTTTCACTGCCTCGGAAGACATCTTTTTAAATTAATGCAATGACTTGCTTGTAATTCCTTAATGTTTTAAACTGATACCGATTTCATTATGGTTTTCCCTTTTTACTCATATACACATGCATTGTTTTATATGACATTTCTTATAACTGCCCCCTTTCTATTTTATTTTGCCTTTTGAAAAGTCAGTTAACATTCTCTGAGGAAGACGTAACATTGAATAAAAAGAAATACATACTTTGGATAAAGAGAAAATGAAAGCTGTAGCTCAGCAGAACTGGGAATACATAATTTTGAAAATTTGGTGAAATACTTCACGAACATTTTTTAACAATTCCTGATTTATGTTTTGATCAGTTCAGTAATTTTTTTCTCCTCTTTTCTGCCTTTCGCAACCCATCATACCACAGTTTAGCTTTATAAGGGAAAACACAGCATTCCAGAAATCTGATTGGCAGCCATAAAGGCTGGCAGGCACACAGGGTGCTTTTTGATTTAATAACGATGACTTGTATCGTTGTTTTGAAAGACCCATGAAACAGAATAGAACTCTCCTTTCAAACCTAGGATTTCTATAGCACTGCTTATGTTTGGAAGAAGCAGCTCTATTTTGGCTGCTTTTGGTCTCTTTTGGAGGCATCTATTGATGCTTACTAACATGTTAATGAACAGCATTGCAGTGGTGAAAGTACTGGATATGAGGCTTTTTTGGAGCTTATTAATACTTCTCTTTTATCAGCCAGAGGAGATGCTGTAATGTGACACCTGAGAGTGTGCTGTCTCTGAAGTGCTCCCAGTCACTGCTGGACCACAGAGCAACACAAGGGGCTGAAATGAACATCATCACAAATAAGACTTAGACAGACTTTGCAAACACATAAAAAGGAAAAAGCCGAGACTGAAGTTAAAGGATAAAAGCAGTGTTCCCATTACTTTTGTCTTTAGTTAGGATCTTACCCAGAGTCCTCATGTTTTAAGTAGAGAGCATTATTTGCCATATGCCTAGACCTCATTAAAAAGTAAAGTTACCCTTTATTTATCAATAGTTCTACAAGTCCATGTCCTGGGACATAGAGAGTTTTCTTCCAGATGCAGGGAACATTGTGCATAGTGCATTGTGGAGCTGCTAAAGTCTAAACAAAAAACAACAGCGATAACCAACCATTAAATAAGAAAAGATTTAGACATCAAACCCACAAATAAGGAAAGGTTAACTTCCTTTTGATAGGAATATTGAATTTGAGACTCCAGGTGTGTATGGGGATGTGTGATTTTGAAATCTCCCTTATCTTCCAGGAACTTCAGGTACACCACAGAAACACTCGAAAAAGTATTTTGTCCCTGTACCTGCAATTTGGTCCAACGTTTCGCTCCCCAGGAAACTCTAACTATTGTTTCAGTGACAGCTAGGTGGGAGCTTTCTGCCACTCAAAAGATATCTCATCTTGTACTATGAAATGACCCTTAAAATTGTTATTGCATTAGATTATAATTGTAGTGTATTTAGCTGTGAAATTGCATGGACATTTTTGTGCCTCTACATTTCTAAGTACTCTCCCTACTTGTTAAGTCAAACAGCATTTTGTTTTCCGTGTTCAGTGCTGACTATCCATGGAGACAGAGGCATGCATGCACATGCACACTGTCTCTCTGCTCTTTCACAGAGAATTTACGTCTGCTTCTTCTTGGGTTTTGTTCCTTTTCAGATCAAGGCTTTCTGCTCTTTCCATACAGAGGAAACCTTGCAATAACAAATAACTATGTCCAATAACCTAACTGTAATGGAAGTATGCTCAGAGGAAATTGATAGTGTTGCCAACTCTCATTATTTTCCTATGAATCTTGTGATATTTCTTATTTTTCTTAAAGCCCTGACTGCTGAGATCAGATGAATAAATATGAATCTAAGCTTCCATTATAAAAGTGTCTAGATTTCTCAAACATGAAGTAAAACCTGAAAATATGAACCAAAGGTACCCAAAAGGGCTAAACCAACCAAAGGTAAATTTAAAAAAAAAA
>NW_009611430.1:22218-79709 GCF_000690535.1 Cariama cristata
AAAAAAAAAAAAAAGAGAGAGAAAAAAAAGGAGAGGTGTTAAACTACATCATAATTTTAATATGATTTCTTAATTTCAACTCAGTCCTGAACACTTGGATTTCACAAGTAGTGCAAATTGGCTAAAATCCTCAGACAAATGCACTACAAAGTAAGGAACAAGGGCAAGAAGAGGGAGGAATTCTCCCACTTAGGACATGAATCAGGTCCCCAGGAGAGCGCTTCTGGCCCGGAGCTGGAGTAGTAGCACTGAACAGAGCTTCATTGCCAAGTCCATCTTCGCTAATCCATGCCTTGCTGTACCTCTCCCCCAACGGGTGCTATGCTTCAAGGTCTGGAGCTCTGAATTATTCAAAAAGCATTTACTATTTTGTACACTCAGATATTTCTTTTTGTCTACGGATCCTACAAGTACAGGATGTGACTACTTCAGAAAGACCAAAAATTTCTCTCTGTGCAAATAAGTAAAGTTATGGTTTATTTTTAATGGCTATAATAAAACCGTACATCATTTGTGAGCCAGTTTGTAATGGAGAATCCCACAGCAAGAGAGAGAACTGTTCACAAGGACTATCATGAATACAGGATCTGGTACTCGGAGAGAATATTGCTTTTTCCCATGCAGAATTATTTTTGAAAAATAATTAATAATATACTTAACATAAATGAAGTAAAAAACTCAGTTACCTACCAAGCTTGCAGTTTAAGCCACTAAAAGGACATAGATGTGAGAGCCCAGATGCTGGAATGACTAATATTTAGGAAAAGAAAGAAGTATTTTCTTATAATTAATTTTTAATTGATTTTGTACCCTGAGAAGACTGGAACGATGTGCTTAGAGCACAGTGACTCAAAGGCCTATGGTCACAATCCTAGCCTCTCTGCCAGTGTACCGCTGTCCTTCCCTTTGCACTGGAGGTGCAGGAAGGCACCCTCATCCTCAGCTACACTTCTCAATAATATTAACATGACAGAATTTACTTTATCTCACACAACCTCAGATCTAGTGGGAGACAGGTCATGCTTCCTCCACTCTATTTCAGGGAATCTTATTAGTCTACAATACAGAGTTCTTCATGTAAATTCAGTAACTACAGAGAGGGAGAAAAACTAACAGAAAATATCTTACCAGATGGAGAAAACTGAAACATTACCCTTGTTTCTTTGCCAGCACAGATCCATTCTGACAGGCTGGAAATAATTTATGGTTGGGGGGGCATGGAGGAAGAGAGTATTGAGAGAAGGAAACATACTTACACTAGCAGAGATATTATTAATTGCTGTACAATGTTCAAATCTTTGCATTGTTTTGCATGTAATTAGTTACAAGGCTTACACATGCAGCAATGTTTGCATGCTGATCTCTGCACGAGACAAATAAACCTCAAGTATATGATGCATGTTAGAAATTGCTTTCAAACCACTGTAGAAGACATTGTGGTAAGGGAACTATATAATATGGCAACTCAAAAGCTGCATTCAAGGAAACAGATTACCTTTGAATATATGAATAGGTAAATACTACAGCAGGTCCAAGATTAATACTAATCATTACTATTTTAATATATAAAACGTTATGGATATTGCTACCCAGCAGCGATCAGGCAGATATCTAGTCTTTGTAAATTAAAACCAGATATTTTTCCATATCTAATTGATTTTTACATTACATTAGGCAGCCAAGGCTGCAACCTTCCATGACATAGTATCAAAATAAACATTTATTAAAATATTTTAATTAGAATAAGAGGGAAAATATTGTTTCCAATTATGTTTTCAGGAGGAAAAAAAATCAGACCTATTAAGAATTAATGTAAACATAAGTGTACTGTAACATTTAAATGCAATAATTATGCCATATGATTTATACAATGTGAGTTATTTCTAATTCATAAACTTTTAAAAAAGGACTGCTTGTACTAATGCATTTACTGCCTCTTGCGTCTTATGGCTTTGATCTTGAAAAACAATAACAAGGGACACTCTAAAATGTGAATAGTGATTTTACAAACTGAGGCATATCTGTGTTGAGCAGAAACTCACAGAATTTATCTTATAGATGCACAAGACTTAATGCTCATTAATAACATTCCTCTGCCAGGGCAGGAGTGCCTCCTGCTCTAAAATGCTGAGGTGCTTTGTTTGGTCTAGCTGTAAATGTCCCAAGTGACTGGGCTTCTGTCATTTCCCTTGGAATACTAACCAGGCAAAAACTTATTCCCAAGGGATTCAGCAGGGATTGTTAGAATCTCCAAATGACTTGCAATTTTTTTGCTATATACACACATATACCTGTGTGCACAGATATTTTGGCTCCTTCTATTCTTTTTTGTGGAACAGTGAATTTCAGATCCTGACATGATTTAGCACAGGGAGATTGAGTCAGGCACAGTACGCTGGTATAATCTATAGCTTACAGTACTGATAAGTTGTCATGCCTTATTGAAGACATACATTTCTTGATAGTATAGTTCCACACCACCATATATATACACATGAAGGGGAATTAATTTATACCTCACAAACCAGGTAAAACTTGGTGTGGAAGTGAGGACAGCATCTTCTTCGCTTCAGCCAGGAGCTGGCAATCACATGACTGCCACTGCAGGGAAGCAACCAGGGAGTCTCCTACGCCTTTTAGTTTAAGACATTATCACTTACCAAGAGCTGCTGGAAGAGTTTCTGGCTGTCATATAAAAATTGTCTCACTGTTACTGACATTGATATAATCTTGTAGAGAGACTAAAGATACTACAAGAGTGATTGGTTAAGGAAGATGGGATTCCTGCACTTTCTAAAGCAGTAATTAAATCCTGGCTCAAGGAAAGAACTTTTGAAATGGGCATTTCAGTAACAAATGTATGCCAGTGTCATGCAAACACAAAGGGAGGCTCCTGAGGAAAACAGACTGACATAGCCGTATCAGCTATGTGTCTTTCTCTTGATGACTTGTGACTAGTTTCAAGCAAATCTCAAAGGGATTGGTAAATGAGAGTTGGAGTATGCCATTTCAGTCTTCTCTGGGAGTCAAACATGAAAACACAGTCCAAGACCTAACACATCTGAAGTTCACTCACTTCAGGTCATACCATTTAACAATACATACACTTCTTTGAAGTAACTGAATATTGACACCTTTATTAGACAAAATTTAGGCAGTATTATTCCATTGCTTTTTACCTTAGCAATTCCTTTCTTATAAGCCTTGCTGCCTGTTAACTATCGATTTCATTTTCCTCTCCAGAAATTTCTCTTTTGAGAGACTGCAGTTGTTCCTAGATATCTCCATCAAGGATGCCACTTTTGTGCCCTTCATTGTAAAAGTATTCATGGAGGCGGGCGGGAGAGAAGGAAGAAGGTTAGTCCCAGTCTAGACCTTCCAGAGGTGGACAAGGATGGTAGAAAAGAGCTCATTCTCAGACAAATATCTTGGAGATATAAATACTTCCCCTGGATAAAAACAGTATTCTCAAACACAAATGTGTCTTACTCATCCCCCTCTTCAGCTCCAAGAGGCTAGACCCTGTCATTCCTCAATGTTTGTGTCATAATTGACATTCATTCCCTTCTTTTTCCATCAAGCGTTTCTGCAAGTCTGTAACATACCAACCATAAAAATCAAATGTTTAATATTTCCCATTCATATCCTCTCATAGACTACAAGAGTGCTATCCTGCTGGCACTCTTCCATTCCAGCTCCAGCTTCAATCACTGCAGCATTACCGCATAAAGCAGAGAGCATGAATACACCATCTCCATCCTATCTGTCATTCATTTTCAGGCCTTACTCAAAAATGTCCATGGAGTCTACAATCACTTCTAGTCTACACCTTACTATAACCTACCAACACTGAAAGAGCTGATATCTCCCTTGTTCTTTCTTTAAAAAAAAACAAAACCACACAAAAAACAACACACAAATCACTATGTCTTCTTCAAGGCCAATATTTCACAACACAACATGGCCACAATTAGTAAATTCATATTTAGTTTCCTAAATTAGTAAGCACTTATATTTTAAATACTAAGTGCTCAGCTGTCAGAGAGAACACTTAACAGCTTAACTTTAGTCACGTATTTATTAAAATCTTAATTTTGGCTCTCTTTCACATATTTCACTTGCACAAATATCATAACTTACTCAGCATAGAATGCCTCTAGTATCTTCATACAACTCCGTGTAACAGATCCCCTATATTGCCTTTGCATCCAACATTACATATATAATCCTGTAAACGTCTTCACAGGAGGAGGGGTTAGGATTCAGACACTATCATCCAGCATAAAAAGAAAAGAAAAAAAAAACACAAAAACTTGACACTTCTGAAGTGCTTTTTAATTATAATTTATTTTAATTAACATTTGCTATTTCACAAATGTTTTACTGTAAGCACATATTCTAAATGTTCTATGCTTAATCTATGACTAAATTCTGTTTGACTTCTTTTTTAATGTTCTACATCAGAGGCATCAGAGTCAGAGTTCTTGCAGATTTTAAAGATTAAAACTCTGCTGGGACTCAGAGATACTAATATCCATTTCCCTGAGTTAGCACTGATGGACTTGAGCATACCTTCTTGCGACAGAACTTGCAGTGTGTGGTGGTTTTTGCATGTTTATTTTTAAGGCAGTTACAGTGTAAGAGATTCATTTTGGCAGTCATGTTATCTTCATTTTTACCACAGTGGTAACAAATACCCTGAATTTCCAGCAAGAAAATCCCTCCAAGTTTTCAGGATGGTTATTTTCATACTTGCCACAGTACTTCTAAGCATTCCTGTACTAGATAAAGATTTGTGAGCCGTTGTGTTTAGCAGCTCCCTTCCAAGTGAATTACACATCTCTTACCAACAGTCATGCAGAAGCAAAAGCTCAGAAATAATGAATACACTGTGCAGTGGCATTTTTGCCAGCCATGGGCTTCTCAGAACCGTACAATTTCCCCAGTGACTGCACTGTCATTATAATAGGTAATCATTAGATTTATCTTTTATATAATTTGTAACATCTTCTAGTATTATATGTGCATTTATGTAGCCTCATTACTGCCAGGAGTCCTCTTTAACTGAGAAGATAAGTAAATAAAGTAGAAATTACACACCAACAGGAACCTGGAATATGTTGTTTTACTGTATGTCTGAGAGCTCCCTTTAGCAAAGCTAATCTGTGCAGCAGTTACCATTATTTCTACCTCAGTGAGCACTTCCTAATTGCTGTGTTATTGCTTGTGAAGAAAATAGATTATTAAAGTCCACAACTTATGACTTGTTGCACATCTATACATGGAAGGAAAAAATCTTCTCATTTCATCACATCCTTAATAGGTTTTGAACAGGATGATCAGCTGAGGCGGCTGTTTTTCTCTTGCGGATCTGTTCATTACCGTTTCATAATGTCAGTGGCTCCTTCTAACAGTCAAGATGCATTCATAATTTATTCAGAAACCTGAAAACATTACTAAACCAAATCTACTTAATTCTCTATGAATCAGCTCAGGCCTATTTTGGTAGCAATTTGTAACGAACAACAATTATAAGCCCAAAGGAATCAGTATTCCTTTTTAGTCGTTAATGTTTTATACCCAATTATTGGTTCACTGCCAGATAATGATCCATAGAGCATTAGAACTGTGTATTAATATTATCTTTACAAATGCAATAACACTCAGTGGAGGATAAAGTTTTGATGGACTCCTCTTGTGTGCTAGTTAAAGCTCTACATTGTCAGGAAAAAAGTCAGCATTAGCACTTTGTTCTGATGGGACTGCTAAGAACAGGGCGACCTTAAAAATTTGGCAATATAATCAAAATGGCAAACATCAGCCACTGAAATTAACACAGAAAATAACTTGAGGATTTTTTCATGTTCAGAATTACTGAGATGCCACAGATGTACTGAAAGCACGGCTTACAAAAGGATTTTAGGAAACAACAGAATATTCTGCATTCTTCCAGTTAAAAGTAATCATGATGAGACTTAGCTCTTTCAGTGAGCAAGCCAATACTCAAGAATTCCTGAAAAGATGATCAGCTTTCATTCACTCATGGCCAGATTGTACTACTTTTGTCTGTTTTGAATACTGAGTATTACTTCTACAGGATGTCTGAGGTAAAACATATGAATCATTTTAAGAACTGCATTCCATAGATTCTACCTGGGAATAACGCTATGCACTTATCCTAAGAATAAATATTTGCTATTTTTAAGTTGTCTTAATACATAGCCAAGATGTGGTTGCATACAGAAAAGAAAAAAGCTGAACCCAACTCTTGTAACCTAGAGTGGCTTCTGCACAAAACGGGGAGTTTTGGAAAGTAAGAAGAACAGAGTCTAATGAACATTTCAAACAGAACCCTGCCATGTTGATTCTGTTAATAATGGCAGGGTTTCAGTACCTTGAGAAACAGTTTACATTTGTACTACTGATGTTCCTTGCTAAAGATCTCACTTCACAGATTTGACTCCTGACTAGTATATGTCATTCCCAAGTAGCCTGCATTACAACACCCACGAAGCTGAGTGGATGCTTCTATTTGTTTTTACTATCAAGACCCCAGAGAGCTGTGACAACTAAAAAGCCATTCAAGAGTTGAGCTTCCACTTAAAGCTGTGTTTCTGTTTTTCAAAAATACATGGTCTGTTTCTATTGTCACCAAGAATGAATAAGCGACAGAGAGAACAGACCAATATATTTGTCAGCACTAGAGACCAGCCATAGGATGTCCACAGTCAAAAGCAGTTCAGATTAAAGGATGAGGGTGCATCCTTTCCAAAGCACCAAAAGACCTAGGGGCCCTTTAATAGGAGGATGTCTCTAAAACATCTGAGCATCTAATTGCCATTGTGTACAAAGAGAGTTAGGATCTTGGGTGTTTTTAAAAACTCCACTAAGTGCCTCTACATCTTCAGAAGCTTATATACCTTTAAAAATTTGCCATAAGGCCCTCAGCAGGTAGCTTCAGCAGTTCTTTGGAACAGGCAGAGAGAGAGATAAATAATGCTATGTTTTGATCAGAGCAGCAGCAAACATTCAGCATCTTATGTATTCTTTTCCCTTTTACATGGAGAAGTTAATGACAGAGTCAGGTATTTATTTGATGCAAAGCTGTTTATTTTCAAAAATATATATGTCCTGTTCCCCTGAATACAGTGGGAAAACAGCACTTGCTCAGTGCAGTATGTTGCTTTTTTCTAGCCTGTGCAGAAGGGCTCCCTTCTAGTTTTCTTTCAGGGTCATGTTCCAAGTGTCTTCATTTTCCTGCCCACCCTCCCTCTGCCTCTGCTGTACTGGCTGTGTCTGCTCTTTCTTTCATTCACAGTCCTCAAATGCCCTCTTGCTCCTCACCCACAAGGATTAATTTCCCACTTTCTGGCTTTGTGTCTGGTCCACAATGAAACTTCTTCCTCCACGTAGCTCAGCTCCTGTCTGGTCTAGCCTTAGCTTAGACTTTCAAGGGTGTCCCAGCTGTCTTACTACATAGCACTTTACGGATTCTTATGTTTATCCTAAAAGAATGGCAGCTCTCAGACGTAGCAGCTTGCATCAACTCCCCGTGTAATACACTGAACAGCAGGTAACCTAAACTTCACATAAAGATACAGGTTGTGCTACTTTTTAAAGATGCTATCATCATCTCAACAGCTTCAAACCCAACACACTAAAGATTTCACTATCCGATTCACATTTCAAAGTATGTTTTAACAAAAAGCATCTCATTAAAACCTCATGCCTTAGCACTTTAGACAATTTAGTACTTGCTGGAACAAATTTTACTCTGAATTGCAACAACCAAGTTCCTTGCCACTTTAGGTCCTAACAATGACTTTGTATCCTAATCTAAAGATATTCCTCAGCAGGCAAAGAAATAGCTAGGAAAAAAAGTATGTGAACAAGGATACTCAAGTGAGAGTATGTTGGGAAGGTGCAGCTCATTGCCCAGCTCTCCCTAGAAACAGGAGGAGTATGTAAATGAAAAGTACAAACCCAGCCTGGAATGCATTTCGATCTCTCTAAACATTAATAACACACATAGAGGCATAGCTGAGTTTGTGTTAGTGCTGCCAACGCTGCTTGTGTTAGTACACGCAATGTGGCTAATAACGCAGACCACAGTAGTTTCTCTTAGAAGTGAGTTCACAGCTAGTCCAAACACAGGTTGCCACAGTGGCAATCACTGGAACCTCCTTCTTGCATTTCAAATACTGCAATCAGTAAAAGCATCAGGCACTAAAAAAATAAATGAATCTCTCTTTTTAACCTGAGGCAAAAGCCAAAGCTTGCTACTATAATACCCAAATGGAAATAATTAGTCCTTGGCTTTTCAAGTGGTAAAAGCAAATAGGTTCCTTTACGTGCAGTTAAAACTATACCACGAACTGAATTCATTGCTATTGATAGTTGTGAGGATTTTCAGGCTGTAAGCACAAGTTCCTAACGAAATATTGGTGATTACTACTCCACTCTAATATAGCATAAATAATGTCAGAAAAGATCATAAGATTCCTTCATCCTTAAAAAAACCTCAACAGGCAGAAAGCACCTTTCCTAGGTAGAGATTGCACTTGTTATGCCATTATGATACTATGTCATGAAGCACCTTAAAAATATCCAGCGTCTTTTTTAACAAGTTAAGCTTACTCCATTGAAAAAGATTAACTTTCGTTTCCAGGGCATGTGAATATGACTGTTTTAAACAAGGAAACAACACCGAGACCACCTACCACAACTCCTTCTGCTTTAGAGTGTCCTTATCAAAAGTAACCCAGAAACCCCCCTGGCATTAATTGTTGTTATGCTTTTTTAAGGGCTGATCTGAACATCAGAGAGAAGCCTTTAAGTACGAAGAAGTCTTTTGTTTGATGATGTCTGGGCTCAGCATGACATCTACTTTTTTCTTTGTCCTGCTTTTATTTTGAATGCAAGATAATAACCAAACTCTAGTTAGACCTGGATAATAAGTGAAAAATGCAGGGAGTTTAAACGTCTTACTTCTCATTAGTGACACTCTGCCTAGCAAAACAAAAGGAATCGCAAGCTGTAGTTCATATTACTTCAGTTTAACCCTCCACTAGTTATCAAGTAATTTCATGAGGATATTTTCAAGAGGGAAGTCAAATTGACAACTTTATATGATGAAGACACATACAACAGTTTATTCTTTCAAGTAGGCTTTTTTCCCCTCCCTTTTTGGAACCTGTTAGTAATTAAAACATTCATCGGCAATCTGGTGACAAGACACTCGCGCTTGATTTAATTATGGATTGCTTTGGTTTTGAACCAAGAACAACAATGACGATACAGAGATTCACATTGCCTTTTCTGTTATGCTTCCTGAGTACTTTCTCATGCATGTGAGTGGTGGGAACAGAAAGAAAAAAAAAGGGTGTCAGAAAAAGGACTGCCTTGAACAGGAAATAAATATTTTGCAATGTCTGAAAAAATGAAGAGAAGAAAATGACTTAAAAATCAATAATTTCATGGACAGAACGAAAATATGCAAAGGTCCTGGAAACCAAACATTAAGGAAAAAGATTAAAATAAAGGGCGACGAAGCAATATATCAAAACCATTCAGGTCTGCAGCATGCTTGACACTGAATGAAAAGACCGAATTCTCTAGTGCTGGAAATAACCAAAGAACAGGAGTCAATCATGGCCAAAATCTTTTCCCCTGTGATCAGCTACAATAAATTCAACAAGGCACTGGGGAATTCCATGAAATGCAAATTGTGTCTTTCCTGTATTCAAACACAATTTGGGGACCAAAAGGTGTCACCACAAAGGAAGCACAAAAGCATTTTTGCAAACAATGCAATGAAATTGTCTGTTCAGAATCAGCAAAATTTTTAAATAAAACAAAAGTAAACAAAAATACAATGCTATATTAAGGCAGGGGAAAGAATTTTAAAATATATATATATAATTTGAAGGCACTTGTCACATCCTTAATTCCTAGTTCTAGTTTAGTAATCAGAGCTCCAAAATGGTGGAGCACAAGCAAAAAGGGGAGAAAACAAAAAAAGAAAAAAAAGGGGGAAAAAGAGGTTATCAGAGGTCTGGAAAGACTTCCATATAAAGAAGAACTGAAGTTTTCAAAAATGCCTAATGAGCAGATTTGAGGAGAGAGCAACTTTTCATTTTCAAAGTAGCTTAGGCCTTGCCTACACTTCAGATCCCAAGGCATCCAATCTGATGGATAGAGACTCTCACCTCAAAGGAGTGTGATGTAGAGACTTTTAAGGGAGCTAGACCCAGACCCAGAAGCAAATACTGCATGGCAACACCGGCCCTGAGTTACTGTGTTCTTCTAATTTACTGTTTAAAACCAGGCTAGGGGACCTGCACAAAACCACAGTGCTTTGCAAGAACATTGCAGCCCAGGAAATTCAGCATA
This sequence comes from Cariama cristata, assembly GCF_000690535.1. Classification (NCBI taxonomy): domain Eukaryota; kingdom Metazoa; phylum Chordata; class Aves; order Cariamiformes; family Cariamidae; genus Cariama; species Cariama cristata. The sequence continues at coordinate 32,611 of NW_009611430.1, forward strand.
ATGTCCACTGTGGCATCCAGGTGTTCCCACAGACGCGTAACAGCTTACGTTCCATTGCTTTGTGATTCAATTTTGGCTCCTATGTGTCTAATGACAATGTTTACAAATGTGTGTGTTGAGATACAGACTCCTAGAAAGAGTCTCCTGAAATGTTCAAATTGGTCACAACTTTTAGTGATTTCTATACATAAAAACCTCACAGCCAAAGTTACAAATACAAGACCCTTTACACAAACTGTTGGGCAAAGGCAGTTCAGCTAGAGCTGACTAGAAATGCAATACTGACAACAAGGGAAGGAGAAGTGCAGGGAGAGTAAACACATTGATGCAAATATATACAAATATAGGAGTTACTAGGAAAAAGGAAGGGGGCAAAGGTTGTATTTACAATAGAACCACAGGAACAGTCATGTGGGTCAAGGGGTTAAATGCAGGTACCTTGCAGCATGCACATGCAAATCAATTCCAAAAGAGATCAGTTTAAATGAGAAGTATAATCGGGAGAGGAGGAACCCTCTCATTCTACCATAAATGTCTCCCTATTTCACTGAAGCGTAAACACAGAATAAAGAAAGGGGGTTCAGTGAAAGATCATTATTAATCAGCCCTATGGATAGTACAGTATGCCTAACCCTTGAGATTCATACAGGCACCTGCCTCCAGATTGGCTGTGTAAGGGACAATTTATCATAACTGAACATGTAGGAGTGGGGGAGGACATAGTGGTCATTGCCTGCACTGGAATTTATGATGGAAAAGAAAGTTAATTAAGTTCTGTGGTCAGTGCTTAAGGGAAAAAATAGAAGAGCTCCCAAATGCAATTCCTTGCTGGCACAGATATTTTGGCAGAACTTGCTAATTACTATATTAAACTGTTAATTTGGCAAGAGAGAACTAATTTTCTTACGGTAAGTTTTCAGGGAAAAACACATAGAAACAAAACAGTTTTGTCACCTGGTCTTTTGTTGTCAAAAAGGAAAGTACACCTGGCATACTCTAGTTACTGACATCATTACAGCACAGCACATAACTGAGTGGCAGAGTGTGAGTAACAGCAGGGCGAGGAAAGTAAGAGGCTTCTGAAATCAGCAGGAAAAAAAAACCAGTTTAAGGAAAAATGCAAGGCAACTATAGGTGCGACCACATTTGGCTAAATTACTACAGCTACAAATCATAATGTAGGATAATTCAAGGCAAAACATCAAATGATTAACAGGGTCCTTATTACTTTGCATGATATGACCTGGCATTTCTAGTTTTGGCAAACCTAACAAATTATTTTTATGTTGCATTCTTATATATTCTTACATATATAAATACAAAAAATCAAAGGGATAAATAATCCTTATTAAGGGCAGAAATCATCAGGCAAGATGGCCATCAAGTACAATAATTTAGTCAACATCTGCTCCAGCCACATGATCTGGACTATCTGTAAGATTCCCAGTTTAAGAGCCTTACATGCCTCCAGTTCTGAAGCCAACTCTAAGACACTTCATTAGACATGGGCATGAAACACAGTATGAACATCTGCATTCACGCTCTCCAGATACAGCTACAGACCAGAGCTTTTGCTTGTGATAGAATATGGGCCAACAGCAAGAAGCAGTAGTGTTTCTGGTTATTTTTCCATGCTATTTATCACCCCATTTTTCATCTGCACTTGCCTTGTGCAGCTGCATTTCCCTTGAAAAAGAGGCTGATCATAATCCTAAATCTCATACCATGATACTAACGCTAAGGGTTGGTATTCAGCAGTGAATTAGTGCAAGGTAAGAAACAAAACTGGAAAGAAAACACAAGCAAAACTGTGCAAACCAATCACTATAAGAAAAATCTGTAAGCCCATTCTGACTAGCTATTACACTCAAACAGAATAAACCAGTGGTCAAAAATGTCTGAGAACAGAAAGGTCCTAGATATGCTAGCCTGTGAAACAGATACAGGAAATTAAGAGGGAGTTCTCCAAATTCATATCACATAAGTGAAAATGAGATCCAAAACAGAGCAAAATGTTCTTTGCTTCACAAATATGGCCTCAAACGAAAAAAATCCACCCCCTAGCCAGCCAGAGTATCTTTAAAAGCTACAACATGACAACTTACTTAAGATAGCTCATTTAAGAAATAAAAATTGTTACGCAGCTTCCCAAGACAGGCATCAGAAAAAGAGAGCCATTGTTCCATAAAAGGAGAGCAAATGTAGTTTTTGCTTATATCTACTTGCTGCGTTCAGGCAAAAACTTTTCATTGGACAACCCTGATAGATTTTTTCAACTTCATCAAAACACAAATTCAACCAAATAATTTTTGCTAACAGATCATAACAGGTGAATGCGAGGAATGTAAAAATACCTCCCTTCAGCCTGCAGTGCAAAGGGAGTGAGGGAATAGACTTCTGTTTCATTTTAACCCATAAATAAATTTTAAATAAGAAAAAAATAAACCCACAAAGTACAAGATAACAAATTGAATTAAAACTAAAGCAAATGTTCAGTTATAGTGAGTTTAGTAAGGAAGGAATTATTTTTGTTTGTTTACTTTTAAAGCCTTTAATGTTTTTCAAATTAAGGGTTTTTCCATAAACAGCAAAATTCAGTGGGCAAGAACACTTGGTATCCTCAAGCAGGCATTTTTTCACAGTGAAATTTTTAATTAAAAAAAAAGTCACTTCTACCTACTAGGATTTCAGGATGTACAATAGCATTATTAGTACAAAACTTCACTAAACTACATCATTTAACGTGAACAACGAAGTACAAATTACATGGAAAAGCTATATGCACTTTTAGTGATAGGATTTGGCCGTCTAGTTCATTTTTCTTATCCGAAGTAGAAAAAACAGAATTTGTTTCTTAATTTTAATGCATGTCCATGCCTTAAACTATGTTTTTTACTTGACTTTCAACGACAGTATATGAAACCAAAATATATTCCTCTTTATACATATTTTATAATTTGTTTCAAGTCGCATCTTAAAAGGTATTTAACTTTTTCTCCTGGATCCTGATTTTAGTTAATGGCAGTAGAAAAGTCACTGTCCTTGATCTAGAATTGTTTCGTAAGAAGAAGTCAGGGCTAGAGGCACATGAAAACATGTCAATCAGATGTAATTGCTCTCTAAAAGAAACCCTATCAAACCGGAGAACAAGAACTAACACTGAACACATGGATTCAGTGCAGCACCTAATCTACTAATGAGCTCAGCTTGTTATTTTCAGGCTCACTATTCAAAAAGTTCAACATAAGAAACATGACAGTGAAGGACAACATTGCTTAAATAGTTTTTGAATATATATATTACAGGTGGAGTCAGTAACATCACCTGTAGTTAAGGTTGCCCAGCACTTCCCAGGACACTTCCCTTGCCCCCATGTCCAGCTTCAACTGCTTGGGCTGAAATTTTCTATACAAAGTGTCTTCCTCTGACCAATATTTTTATTTTTTCTTTCATTAGCTTGATGATTTTTGTTATTATTTTATCACCACGGGAGAATGAATGACATTAAGGAAAGAAGGAAAATGAAGGGAAATGTGGGTTTCTTATAACAACACAGCAGGTAGAGAAGACAACTTTTACCCTGGAGGTGACTGGTTGCGTTCTTGGCAATAGGTCTGCTCCCCCTCTCAGCATAGAATCACCATGTCTGCTCTGCTTCTGGACCCAGACAGACAAGAAACCTGGCCCATCCAGTCCTGTGCCCAAGAGCCCAGGTAGCCAGGGACAAGTTAGGCGTAGATGTACACTTGAGTCAACCCCTTTCCTTTCCACGTCACGTGTACGCTGACCCGTTTTTCCCCACAATTCACAAATTATGGGGAAAAAAATCTTTCTTCATTAACAAAGCATATGCTTAGTTGTGTGTTGGCAACCTACTCCTCTTAACAGTTTCCTCCCCTGACTGCAAAAGCTTATGCAGTTGATTTAAGAGATATTCCTGGTGCTGAAATCTGAGAGTATCAATTAGTATTCAAAAATAACTGTCTATTGAGATCAGTAGAAAGGGATCTGTACACAAAACCCCTTGGTGCTAACATTCTAATGTCCACATCGGCTTCAGGTTGCGAACTGAATGCTCAGTAGCGCTGGAGAGTATTAAGTATGCTCCTGGTGTACATCTTCTGGTTTATTTTCATTCAGTGAAATGTAATTCCTATGATCCATAGCAAAAAAAGAAAGATGGCCTCATACTCAAGACAGATGAAGGACTAAGAACTTCATTATGAATCCTGTTTTCCCAAAGGATATCGGAAGTTCCCTTGTGGAGCTTAGACATAGATTCAATGAGTAAATACATGAATTTGGGAAGTGAATATTAAAAAAGGAGATGGATTATTTAATGTAAAGAGTAGCATTGGTAAGACATCAAATACACAGTTAGACTGGAAATTAGAAGTCTGGGATTTTCAGGAGCCAGGCCTTGCTCACACCATAATGTGAAATCAATCAGATCAGAGGTTCAGAAACACAATTTCCTCAGATCATCTTCGCAAAAACACGGGTTAAGAAGTGCTTCTCATGAGGCACAGTCCATTTTTTTAATAATTTGGCCATTTTAACCCATTTGAGTCACTAAGGGTAGTGAAAATGTCTTTCAACTCTCTGCTTTTTTCTTGGGAATTAGTTTTTGTTTAAAAGGTCCTAAGTTCAATAGAAGGTGATGGGGAGCTTTTGCAACTTGCAGTAAATAGTCTTGGGTACCACAAGAATGTCATCTTAACTTGTTCTGGATTTCCTAGCTATAACAATCTGTGACTGCACAAACAGCCCAAGGGACTAAAAAGAGTGTGCCCTTTGTGTTCTAGATGTCCAATGTGTAATTTCCGGAAGTGCTAAAAACTTCTACGCCTGACCAAAATCAAGAGGAACTGTATCAGAGAACATACACATTATCACATACTCCACTAAGCATCCTGAAAAATCAGGTCCTGAGTACCTTAGACAAAATACCTAGGTAAGTCTGTAACAATCATTCTGTGGCTCAGTCATCCCTTTGTAAAATGGACATATAACTTCCCCTTTCCAAAGTTATAATGAAAAATAATGTATAAATATTTGAGAAACATCTTGCAAGGATAGTGGCGAATCACTCAGATAAGCCTATGTGGAAGTGAAAGTTTCTCTAATTAGAGCAGGATATGAGCATTTCCCAGATAATACGAGTTAGGGCCACACATGAAACAACAAAGCTAAAATTCTGAACTCGGAGAACATAACCCATCTGTGCAGTGAATGAGGTAGTGGTCCTGTAGGAAAAAAAACAGCATGTGATCCAGTAATTAAAGACTGTTCATGAAACATAGCCACAAAGCAGGCAAATGCTTTTAAAGGAGTAATCTTAATGCTGGCACTTCCTAACTTGAAAGTTTCATTTCACAACCTTAACATTTTCAAGATTTTTTTTATGGCATATAATATAGGCCTACTTAGAATAACTGCATGCATATATTACATTAATGTTTTCTAAAAATTTTTTAGCATTTACCGGGAAAGACTTCTCTTTCTCCTTCCATCCAACAAATGAGGTTTTAACAATTACACAGCTATAAGGACTGCTTTAAGGAATTATGCAGTTCGAGCTTCTTGGTTTAAATTTTATGGTGCGAAGAACAGGCTGCTTTATGTTTGCGGAAAACAAAGGCAATCAGGAGAAAAAATTAGAAGGCTTTTCTCCTTTCCTGATAATGCACTTCTATTATGACCCGAAGACTCTCTAATATCCATCCCTTATCCCCTATCATTCTCCTGTAAATGCTAAAAAGTGTTGCAATTTGCATCAGCTTGTGTGCTAGACATTTTTATATGAATGCTAACTCACTGAGAACGGTAGGCGCTCAGTTTGCAATCCCAGGCGAACGTGCAAAGGACAACTCAACTGAATACTGTGTAAGGGCAAGAGGCATAAACTAGGGTGTCTCCTTGTAAAATCTAGCTAGTATATGCAGTTGTTAAACAACCCAGCATAAGTGGGCTTGTGTGGTGAACCTACACAGATGCACGGACTGCAATTTCTCGAAGGCTGGCCATTCCATGGAGCACAGATACACCCTGCACAGGACAGCTTGTTTTCTCTCAACTCCAGTTCACGAGGCTCATTTTCTAGATCTGAAAGGTGCATTTGCAATAGCAGTCAAGTCATAAGTTAAGCCTACGCAAAACTCAGTTTGCCTCTTCTCATCTTCTTCAGCAAACAAACCCTCTGAACCCTTCCATGTCTTCTGAGATCTGGAGGCCTTTAACGCTTTTTCTCTTCTCAGCCTATTCACAGAGAAACTCTATAGTTTCTCTGTACCTGCTACACATCTGTCAGCCGTTTGTTTTGAGAATCACCAGTCAGGTGTAAATATCCATTAGCTGAGGGAAAGCATATCTGAGACCTAAACTAGCACTCATGGAAGTCAGTTGTCATGGGATTTGATTTCCATATGAACCTGCCCACAGCCCACAGGCTACTACAAAACCATCAATCAAAATACTCGATCATTTAATCTATGTTTGTATTATTTTGCAGGGCATGCAACAAGCAGAAAGCCAGAAGCCATTTAGATTTCTGACTAGTTTAGTATCATTCCTAATGCAAATTGTCTTTCTTCAGGGTACCTGGTAATTTACAAAAGTTAGAAAATCAAATGTCCTTCCAGGCAGGTTATATCACACAGTGGACAACTGTGTGTTCTTGCAGTTTCCTCTTAGGAATATGCCTCTGGCTGGATTCATAAACAGAATACTGGAAGTCATACTGGGTAATATTTCTAACTGCCTCTAAATACCTTTGGAAATGGGAATCTAGGGAACTGGTTCCATCACTTAAACCTAGATATCCACTTCAGTAATTAAGCTAAGCAATTGTCCTGAACAGGGCTAATCAGAAGTCTTTAGAAAATGTTAATAAAATTAGTTTTTGAGTGTACCATAGAATAAACCGATAATCAAGCAAGGAAGTATATGGTTCAGCATTCAGGCAGAGATTAGAGATTTCTTTGCCATACAAGTGTTATTCCATCCCATTTGAGATCAGGACCAGTGTAAGAAAGCTCAAAGATTAATATGACTCTGGTTTAGTGCAGAGTTATACAAAACACCCACTTAAACCAGAATAGAAACATAGCAAGATAACTTGAAGGCTGGTGCAAGGTAGTTTTTATTTTTCAGGTACACAGAAAGCTGGGGGGTGGAAATTATAATTTATCTCATGTCGAACTTACTCCTAAGATTCATATCTGTCAAGTCTCCTGCAGTATAATCTTTCACCTCCAACTTCATGAACCTGAACGCCACTTACAGCCGGTCAGCAGATCTAAGAGTCCCTGAGCCAGTACATCTGGCAAGTAGGGTCACAGGGTGGGATAAACGCTGAAGCACCATGTGTAGCCCTGGAAATCATCTGCCCTCTACAGGCAACTTCATGGTAAAAGACGCCTCATTTTTCAGACTTACCCCAGCAGCAACCTAGTATCTACGAGATTTCAACAAAAACTTCAGAGTCAGCTTTCGGAATATGAGAACACAACCATTTTTAGAAACCAGGAGATCTTTGGAACCCCACTGCAGAATTTATACACTCCTTTATTACCAGTTTGCTCCTAAAGAAGCAAATCTATGGATTTGCTATTTCTATAGGGTCACAAAAAACCATACAAGCTTATTACACAGTTCTGACACATTTTAGAGAATAGCTTTATACAAGCAACAGATGTGATTTAACAGAAGTCAACTGCCTGCTTTTCCACACAGGAATCAGAAGGTTTAAAAATGTCTTCATAGAAAGAGGAGGCGGAGGGAATGCAACAAATCTTCTGTTGTCTGATTGTTGTAAAACATGCTATCATTGAAACACATTTAACTAGTCATCTTCTGTTTGGGGAATTCCCAGCGACTGAGTTCCAGTTCATTACTTTGAGGGCTATGGTGCTATTGTCAAGGCCCCAAAACCAGTAAGATGGCCTAAACCCCAGGTTAGAGAGGCTACAATAGCAGAAAGGCAATTATACTGTAGGAAAAATGTTGTCCACTAATCAGCTAGCAACCAATTACTAAGAAGAGAAGATAACCCTATCCCCACTCAAGCTCTTCAGTATTAATAGTGCCATCATGTAATTACTTTAGGCATGGGCAGGTGCATGAAAGGACAGACTCTGTACTACACTGCATCTAAGATTAATGAGTTCTGTCAATTTGCCCAGCAGACATCTGATTCTTCAGCTTTATGTAGCCACTAGTTTTACACATGCCTCAGGGGTTTTTCTGCTGAAAAAATCAACTACTAATTTAAATACATCCCAAAACCTTACATCTTAAAAAAGTCCCTAATTTTACACATAAGACTGCACCAAAAAGATTTCTAATACGAGTATTAATACAGAGTGTTTTCCTATTTCAGTTACTCTTTATTTTAGTCAGAGAAATGAGTGAAATACAAGGTCCTACAAGCATATAATACCTCCTAGAAAAACTGACAGCACACAATCCTGCAGTCACAACATCCTGAATTTCACTCACACAATCAATCCCAGTAAGTACAAAAAAAAAAAAAAAGAGAAAAAGAAATGTTTCAGTAAATAAGTCATTGCTCAGAAACCAAGACAAAGCAAATACAGAAGCACTTTGCTGCTAAGTTAGCAAACACGCTGAATGAGCACAGCTGCCAAAAGCAGAATCATTCTCTGTGACAAGCTACAGCCTACAGAGTTAAGTCAGGGATACATAGGCCTATGGGTCAAGAAAGAAATGGCTTAGAATAGAATTTCTATCTGGAAAGTGGCTTCTTTTTCCTTAAAGTTACATCTACTGTAGTCAGCAGCAAAAGCCAGTTTGTAAAAAGAAAGAGTTCTCAAATGAAATATGACCACCTTTTAGAAGCATCTTCTCCATTTGGGAGGTACATGAACAACTTCCATCCCCAGAAAAATATGACCTATTCCGGATTTTAAGAGGCATTCACTCTTACCAAAACCCTGCTTCAAGAAGGTGCTTAAACACTTGCTTAAATCTTTAAAAAATAATCTGAGATATTTAAAGTCATTTAGCTGCTTAAACATGCAGACAGTCTCTCAAAGATCTTCTCAGGCATCTCTCTGAAAGTTCAGGCTCTTGAATACCTTTGAAAATCTGGCTCAAAGTGCTTGGCTGTACATACACACAGCCCTCATGAAATAGCACGCTCATCTCCATTTATATTTCTAAATGCAATCCTTCAATAATAACAATAAAATAAAAAAGAGGTTGGACTCAAAATCAAAAATTCGAGTACTACAGCTAAGGAGGTTACCACTCATCAGTCAGATTTCATTAACTGATCATATGCAAAGCCCAAGTCCCTCAATTACAGAAACTTAAACTACTAAAAGCCACAGGATCCATGATGAAGGTAGTAAGTGTTAACTTTTTTTGCTCCCACTGACTAGGGCTGAGTTTGGTCCTAAAACACCAGTGCAGCTTCTGCAGTACTAAAGTATTAAATTCGCTGGCCTGGAAACATGATTTTTTTTTTTATTTTTCAAAGTATTTCCTCCAAAAATTTAAGCTCCTAAATATAGGCCTAAGCCAAAACCACAAAAAAAATGGTTCTCAAAGTTTTTCTGTGATAGGTATAAGAACTGACCTATTTATTTCTCTCCAAAGTCAGTCTCATCCTATTTGTTTGTTTTCTGTCACTTCTGTTTGATTATGGAAAACAGCTAACAGCATGTATTTTTTTACTTTCCATTTAATGTCACAATTGACCACCCATGAAATCTTTCTCCAGACTACATTTATTGGATATTAGATTCTGTTAATTAATTCCCTGGATTAATTTCTTCTGAAGTAATGTTATCAATTGTTTCCAGTAAAGAAAAAACAGGCCAGCAGTAACTTGATTTTCACATAAATGGATTAAACACACACAAATGCAGTGGCTGAAGATATCATTGATCCATGTTCATTGGCTGCTGCTGCTGTTTCAATTGTTATTTGATATGGTAAAGGACAATAGAGTGGGAAACAGTTTTGATCTGAAGCAACTGTTTCTAAGAAGATACCAGCAACTCTCTCACAATACATAACTTACAAAATGTATTCTATGCATTGAAAAGCACTAATCCCTAAAATTATAACTGCTTCTGAAACCCGTAGTTTATGGTTTGATCCTGAAAGATGCTCAAGTTCACAGAAGACATTTGAATTGAAGCCACTCAGTATGCAATAAAAATGTGTGGGAATTACCAGGGGGAGGAACTACCCTACAAATTGAAAAGAGGCAAAAAATATGAAGTGTCCTTGAAACTACAAATTGGATATCATCAGTTAATGATTTAACATAGAAAGGCAAAGACTGCTGTACAAGTCAGCATTAAATATGTTAAGGAGAGACCTTCAAAGACATAATGAAAACTTAGGGATACCTCTCTTTCTGAAAGCTACTGGGAAATCATCACTAAACTTTTTTTTTCCTTCATCTGAAAATACCCTCTTCTCAATTTCTTGTACTGATACTCTTGGAAATACTGGTTTGGCATGTTGTATTCATTATGCACTGAATGTTGTATTCATTATGCACTGAATGTTGTACGGTGGCGTAAGACCCAGAAGTCCATTTTTGAACATTATTCTTTCTTGACTCTGTTCAGTTTTGACCACAAAACAAAGCTGAGTCCTTTAAGGGTTGTTTCAATTCACAAGAGGTTCAGAGGATATCATAGAGGCTATTCCTTTCAACTCTTCCAACGTGGGAAATGGACTGGGCAGGAAGAACAACTGACCTATCTATTTAGATTCTGCTCTTGTGCTTTCTCTTTACCAGCATGGCACTTTGCTGACAGAGTAGGCAGTTTTTAGCATAAAGGTGCAGGAAATTAAAGTTCAAGAAAAGAAGGAATGAAAAGTGAATGGAAAACAAATCTCCGAAGGTTATTGGAGATACTACTGAATCCAGACAAACAGGATTTCATCTCATTGAATTTTATGTTTGATAGCAGGGATTCCTAAATTTACTTCAGTCAGCTACTGTCATGAGCAGCACGAAGTAAGGAGCAGATAAACTGCGATCACTTCCTCTCTCACCTTACCTCAAAACTTTCTGCTGCATAATCTCACTCCCTCCAACATAGGATGCCAACACATGCCATTAGCAAACTGCACAGACTAAGGTCTCAGACCCTACCCCTACCTAAGCTGTCCATACCAGTCTTGGCCATGCAACTTCATTCCAGATATATAGGTCTCCTTTCTTGCCAAATTACTGCAGATGATGTTCATGCACCAGAACATGCACAGCAGATAGAAGCCTGTAGCCCAGCTGCTTATGTACAACAAGGTGCTGTACAGCTGTACGACTGGGAAGCAGTTCCCGCATCACCTGTACTACACGCTCTACAATGTGGGAAAGTATTTCTACAGATTTGCCTTGGACATTCAGAGAAAAATTCTCATTTATTTTGCATGTCTCATTCCCACTGGCTTCTAGAGAAAAACCGGATTCAGTACACAGCATTTCTGTCACATCAGAAAGCAACCTTTAATTCTGCTTTAAAGGATTTAGGTGGTCTTACCTGGCCTGGCTCTGCAAAACTCTTGCATCTATCTTGAAACATTTTGCTTCATGTTTGCTGATGGTTTTACCAACCAATTTAACATTGAAATACATTGCCTCTGCATCTCAGACAGACTCTAGGCAATATAAAACAACCTTTATTTGCTTTTTTTATTTACCACTATTTTAGTAGAACCACATTTTCCCAGTGCAGAATCTTCTGAAGCTGCATAGAATGGCACCTTTAATATTTTTTAAACTTGCTATAAATTCAGATAAAGCCCTACTGTTCTTCTTAATAATCATGTACTAAATATTTAAAATATTTTCATACCCATAATATTTACAGCCAGAGGGGTCTTCACATTCTATATGTTTCATTCTCAGTAATTCATTAAGAAAATGTTATGATACAAAGAGGAATCTGCCTGGACATTGTGAGCACTCACATTTCTTGTTTATTAAAACTGCTTAAGTTGTCAGTGTTTATGAAAGGGTTATCACTGTAGGAAACTTGCAATATAAGTTAAAGCATGTCACGGTAATAACAAAAAGAAGTCTGAAGAAGTTTCTAACTGTTTCAGTTCCTGCTCAGCAGAATATTAGCAACTGATTAATATACTCACTTCATTTGATTAATTAGCTTCATAAATTAGTGCAAATTATCCTTTTATCTCTGTGGTATTAGCAGCTTTCTGTTTTGAACATGTACTCTGCCTGTAAAAATAGGGACTGCTTATTCAATAAGTCTGCTCCTCACATAAAAATTCATATCTTCAGAATCATACCTATTAACTTTAGTGACGAAAATAAATAAATAACCATTAAGTACTATTTTTACTCATGTTAGCATTGCAGACACAGTAGCTAAAGGAAAGCAAGACAGATTCAACACATGCATTGTGAAGAATTAGTTTTGTAATGCAAAATCAAATCATTTCAAGAGGAAAAGAATTTCCTGTATTCTACTTACAAAAGATAAAGAGATTATCCAGCCATAACTGAAATCAGAGTTAGACCTACTGAAACCTTTATTAGTGATAATTATGCTTGAGGTAGAAAGAATCTGACTCTGAAATTCAGAGACCAGTTGAGTTTGCAGGAGAAGCAGTTCAGAAATTCATTTTTGATATGTCATCTCCGTAAATGTAATAGGGAATCACTGAGAGAAATAAACACAGAATCTGATTCTATTTTAGCACTACATTTTTCACAGTGCTATTGAAGTACACAGCAAAGGCTGCAACATTACAAAAAAAGAAACAATCTACTCTTGCTGTACGTATTTATGCACTTATCATGTCATCAGCCAACTTCCTTCCTGCAAGCAGAAGGGAGCTGAATTGTTGAACAAGCATGGTGATGTTTCAGTTCATGCTTCCCCTCCTGTTTGTTCCACTATGACCAAAATACTCACAGATCTATTTTACTATGTTTCACACATTTCTCTTTAAAACCTACTAGCACTGCAGCCTCCACAGAGCACGAGTTGCCCTTAATGGTCATTCAGGACAAGAATGGAAAATCATTTCTGATCAGCTTTTTCTATTCTTTCATGGCTACCAAAAAGCCCCAACTTGTCAGATGACAGAATAACCTACACTTTCTTCTCATCTTCCACTTTTACTCAATACAGCTATACGTAAAATACGAAAGAAACCAGATTTTGTGATGAGGTAGGGAGCTATCCTTTTTTTAAAAGCTATTATCTTCACTTGCACAATAGGGTGAAAGCAGGTAACAGTTTTTGAATCCTTTCAGGTCAGAAACAAAAGGATTTGAAGGATATTTCTTAAGACCGTATGTTACAATTTGTGCTTAAAAGTATCTTTTTCATTATGTTAGCTATAGGGTACACCTGACTTATTTTCCATTAGCACAGAGAACTCACTGTAGCAGACTTTGATCTACCCAATTCCTATCATCTGATCTACCTAATTTCTAAGAAACTGCCTGTTTACTGCAGGGCTGCTTTGACAGTTAGGATCAGCTATTAACTACATGAATACTTTCTGGGTGTCAAATGCAAGAGATTTCAACCAGAATATTTTCAGTAACACCTTTTCTCTTTGGTATACAGGTTTGCTGAATTCCAAATTCAGTCTGCAACTGTTTTGTCTCATCAAACTTGAAGGAAGCAGATACGAACCTGAGAAGTTTAGAACTACACTGCCTGGGTTAATCATATGTTTATAAGCTTTAACGTGCCTGCTTGTGCCAGACAGGCATATCTTATAAACAAAGTTAACCACAGAATTGAAACTCTACCATAAATTTACCGTTTCATTATCAGTATTCTTTTTTCTCTGTACCCTACAAATTGAATGACCTCTACCTGGTAACCATATTGGACAAGTTTTCCTGATTGTATTTGCTTGTTTGTTGTATTTTGTTGTTGGGCTTTTTTTAATTACTAATCACAAGGAGTGGGAATGATTTTAAATACAAACCCAAAACTTCCTCTACAATTCCAATTGTATCATAGGAAAATCCAGGTTGTAAGAGACTTCAGGAGGTCTCTAGCCCAAATTCCTGCTCAAAGCAGGGCTGGTTCTGAAGTCAGATCAGGTTAAACAGGGCTTCATCTAACTTGGTGTTAAAAACTTCTGTGGCTGGAGACTGCACAGCCTTTCTGCATGCTCTATTTCGATGCCTGACTGTCCTCAAAAGGAAACAGTTTCCCTTACATCTGGTCAGAACATTTATTCTTTTTTTTTTTTTTCTTTTTCAGTTTATGCCTGTTTTCTCTCCTCCTCTTATGCACTACTGTCAACAGCCTGGCTCCATCTTGCTACCCTCTGCTGAACTTGTCCCCATTTATCAATGTCCTTCCCATACTAGGGGGCACAAAAACTGGACCTGATATTCTTGATGTGGTCCTCGTGGCCTGTAGTGCTAAATATAGATCAATTCTAGGAATTCTCTGGAGTGACCTCCCCTCACCTCCACTGCCATGTCTCTTCCAGTCTTTATTTAAAGTAGCTGAAAAGCTTGTAACAAGAGCTCTTACTCACAGTTCTGCAGCAGAAGAGGTGTTAGAGGCAGGTATTGTGCCTGTAAAATTAAGCCTTTCAAAGGATGGCAGAGGGCTCTGTCAGCGTGTATACATTTTAAAGGGAACTTTTTTTTTTTTGGTCTGAATTCCTCATTAGGAAAAGCAGCAGGTTCCACAAACATCCACTGCTACTGTAGAAGGGCTTGCTCCTCCATACTGCCATTTTACCCAACTGGTAACATGGGACGAGCTTGGCATGTAAGGCAGCTGCTTCAAAAAGAAAAGGGCCTGTTCCAGGTCATCTTTACTGATAGTCAACCTCATGCTTATAGAATTTCTGCAACTTTTTAATATATGTTATAATATTACAGAACAGATTTTTTTTTCTTTCTTTCTTTTCCTTCTTCCCCAACACCTCTTTACTCCCTTCAGTTTCTGTAGATCATGATTTTATATTCAAAGAAAACTCTTAATACTAATCACTCAGATTTGCCAAGGCACCCTAGGGACTCCGATTCCCACATCCCATCATTGAATTTCTGAGGGAATTTGGCACCAAACTCCTTCAGGTTCTTTTAAAAAATGTCATTCTTAAATTAATATTGTGCAACTGGAAGTGTTTGCTCTGAGTATTAAAAAAATCTCTCCTGTTCTGCTAGTTTAATTTTCTAAACGTTTCTTCTCACAGATTGACTCAATAGCCACATCAGGGTAAATCTAAGTGGAGTAAGAATAAGCTTCTCATTCAGTCACACAGTACGCTCCTGCTTGATTGGAATGGATATTGTACATAATATGTCCCTGCAGATGTTTTCTCCAGTGGGGCACATTGAATTTCATTTAAATGCCAAGGCTCAAAATCTAAAACAATGTGACTTTAACAAAAAATCTGATGAGGAATTTGATGAGAAAATGGCAAGAATTCCTGTGGCATTTGGGTAACAATTTCAAGCCTTCGTTTTAATAGAATAAACAGGATCATATTTCATTCAAATCTGGCAATGAGATGAGCTTTGGGTATTACATTGATATAAACCAATAAAGAATTTGCAAATTTGAAGCACTAATTAACAGACACAATATTAAATGAAAAAAGTTTGCTCGAGGGGCAAATATATTTTGAAGACTTTAAACTTTTATTAAAAGATAATTTTAAATAGCTGCTTATGCATTTGACTATTTCGTTAGTTTCAAAGAAGGAGATTCTTGTGGTTTTAAACTAGCATGTTTAATATTGTTGGAATATAAAGGAATAAAATAACAGTTTCACTTCTTCCTTTCTGAAATAGTAACTCAATGTCATGTCACTTCAAGAGAAACAAAAATCACCTCATAAGTTGAACCTATACAGCTGAGAGCTGTGTAAGAGGATGTTAGTATTTTATTATCTACACTGAACTCCAATGCTGTTTCTATTAAATGATTTTTTTTAAGTCTTACTCTTACAGTGCTGAATCAAAAAGGACTCATATTCAGAACCTGACTGCACTATTACCAGAGTCCTAGTAAAAAAGTATAAACAAAAAAACCCACAATCTGGAAGTTTTAGTTTACTAGTCACATATGTACCATAGCAAGAGGACTTTCTCTGCCCAGTTGCAATGCTGCACATAGTAGTCTTCTTGATACTACAATATCTAAGACTTATGTATGTAAAGACTCATACTTCAGAAAATAGGAATGTCAGCTAGAATATTAAGGAATGAAATCTATGAGACCGACCTTCACATAGGATATTAGAGATTGTTTTTTGAAACAAGTAGTTACTTCATCCTAAGTGTAATACCACCAAAATCTGCTGATGATAAAGTCACCTGCTCTGACAACTCAGCAGCTGTGCTGCACTTAAATGTTGTCACATATCTAATTCATTAGCAAGCCAACTATCTTCTTGTTTCAAGAAATTAAGGGTTTTTTTAATTCTAAATGTAGAGTAGCATTTCCTCTTTTACACTCTATATGATTATTTGCACCTGTATCTAATCCTACAATGGCAGGTCCATGCTCCCTTGAGCCTTATCTTAGGTGATGCCTCCATTTTTTCTAACCACTTTCATTTTTCTTGTCTTAATACACTTGACTGTGGTATCTTTTTTTTATTTATTTATTTAAAGGAAAATTATGAGGTAAGTGTTTAGAAAGGTAATTGATCTGTAGTTTAGAGATAAAAGGCCTGATCTTTCCTTCTGATACCGAATGCACATCAAAGTCAAGTTGAAGCACTTCACATGTACTGCTTAATGAAAACTTGTAGAAAATAGAATACAAAAAAAGCCATTAGCCATAAAAACAAATGACAAGGAGTTCTGCAACCTATTCACTGAAGATTTGTGTATCAATTGGATTCAAAATTTATACAATTTACACACAGATATGCAATACTGCATAAGATTTATGAACACCTGATTCACAAAACCCCACATGTATGGGGGGTACATGTACGCCCACAACTCTGCATCTGAAGAGTGCCAGCAACAATTTTGGGCTAGGATCCAAAATGAGGAAGCCTGTATATTTTTTAAGGGCAGACATAGAAAGCCCACAAAAAAACAAATGCAAAGTTTGGAGTCAGAATGAAAGCTGTTTCTTCCTCTCTAGAGAGGACATGCCCCCACACTAGACCAGCGGTCAATGTGTGAGAATTTACAACCAGAGCATCCATGCTTCCTCATGCTTCTATCTCAACTTTCTAGCCTGTTCAAAAACCAAGGGAGAACCATCTGTCATATATAAAAGGCATAAAGGCACTAACTGTGAATAGGAATACACATCCTCCAAAGCAGAAGTCAGAGCAGAAGCCCATGTCAACACAGATACGATCTGGATGGGGGAGTAAAAGAAGGTCTCTGTCCCCTGTGTCATGCTGGGTGTGATCATACGTGTTCCAAGACACGTTGAAGGCAGGATAATCCCATTACCCTTCTTCCTAAAAGCATGCCCACATAAGCCCACCACAACAAAGTCGTTTTCATTCTGCTGTTAACACACATTATTTATTTTCTTAGAAAAAGAATGTGATGCAAACTAATGCTTCAGAAGCAGAGTGAAATATAGAGGCTGTTGGGTTTGTCTCCTGTGCAGCTCTTCCACAATAACAATGAGCTATTAGAGAAATTACCTAATAACAAACCAAGGGAAAAAGTTTTAGGTATAGAGAGCATTTACAATATGGACAAGTAAACAAATGGATACAGTAAGCTAGAGTGGGATATTGCAGCACTACAGCTTCTCTGTGCTAATTGCCCCATTGTTGCCACATTACTGAGGAGTACATTATCTTCCATTTACCATGAGTTAAGAGAAATCAAGCCTGCAGTTTCCACTGCAGTGCTGCCAGTTCATGGTTTTGCTTTGCAGACACAGTTACTTGTTTGCCCACTCAGCTCATTACAGAATTAAATAACAGATCACTTCATATTAAAAGAAAATTCTGTATTAAAATCTATCTACTTCATAACCTTCTATAGTCCCCACTCCACTGCACTGGAGAATGCAATTTTCCAAGGAAATCTATCATAGCTCAGATATTTAAGGTAGTTACTGATCTGTAAGTGGAAGCATATATGAATAAACACATTTGCACCTGTAGCTGCCACATTATAAGACACTTCTGAGGAACTGACTGAAGGTTCTAAGTACACTTACTGAATCTACGATGCAACGCTGAATCACTTAAAATACTACAGGAATGAGTGAAGTATCATGAACCGGAAGAAACAACTCAGCCTGCACACTGAGCGTCTCTAAATGGCACAGAAGTAGAGAGATGGAATACAGCTAGCAGCGTCGTGGACTGCTCAGCAAAAATGCTTGTCAGTGACCACAAAAGCAAGTAAGATATTCTGCTATGCTGAGACAGGAAGAGGGAACAATACTGAAAATACTAGCTCATTATCCAGATCATCCCTTTATTATCCAAGGAAACTGTGAGGTGAGATAGCCCAGATAAAGTAAAATCACAGACACTATGAAAGAGAAAACAAAGTTTTGATGGGGAAGAGTAAAGCTAGCAACATTGAAGCACAAAGATCCCAAATCAAGCCCAACTAAATCAAGCAAAGCCACACAACACAGAACTGTGTATACTCAGCCATAGGGTATCCAGGCTCAAGTCAGTTCAGGCAGAGCATGCATAGTTAGCATGAAAACTTGAATAATACAACTGGAGAACTTAACTGTAGAATATAACACTGATCATAAATTTGAATCTTTAATAGTGACTGTATCTTTTTTAATCTCATTTCATTTACAAAAAAAAAAAAAGGGGGGAAATTCTAGCACAGCAGAGGAAAAACATATATTTGTGAAGAAATTTCCAAGAAATACATCTGTAAATATTAGGTCTTTCCAAATTAAAGCTGCAATAAATAAAAGGGGATGACACCTCCTCTACAGTACATCCGCTTATTTATACTAAATACTCCTAGGTACCCTTCCACATAATACATAGCCTGAACCATACCAGGGGAAAATTAAAAAGGCAGAAGTTTTAAAACCACAAAACAATATTTTAAAGGTAAATAAATAAACACTTTGTGGAACTTACTGCTGCATGTAATTAGCTAGCTTGAGAGTCTGGCAAGCCTAAAAAACCAAATGGAATATTTATGCAGAGAAGAGTAACTTCCACAACTACGATAAGGTCTAAATCCTGCAAAGAAACCCCTACTTTGCAATGCCAATCGGAATATGAACATTTTATGGGGGTATATAAGTGCAAGATTCAGGTCTCAGATAAGATAAGATGCATCAATGCTATCACTTCTCAGGTACTTTTCCGGATTAAGGGAGAGCTGTTTCCTAAACCAAGTTCTGTAAGTTCACGCTTTTCATTTTGATTACAATACATTGAGCCTGTTCTGAAAAGAGCCAAACTAGATGAACCGTAAGTATAGCATAAAAGGCCCTGAAACCTCAATCTCAGCAATTCACCAGAGACATGTCTTAGCTGAACAAAACACAGCACTTTAAATCTGGCAGAATTTACTGACAACTACTGAAACCAGCACTGCTGAAATCGACCAGACAGCCCAAGAAGCAGCTGTATCTGTTAGCTAGAGTCACCCTTCTCTGCCTTCCATCCAAGTTAATAAAGTATCTAAATGCTTATATTAGAAGTCTTTAATATTTCTGAATGTGGCATCCTAAATAGGAACAGCCCCAAGAAAGCTGCAGAGGAAACGGACAAATGTCATTGTGTGTTTTGGCAAAAAAATGCTTCAGGCTGTTGAAACGTTTATGATTCTTGAGTAGCTGTTTGAATCTGACAAAACAAGGGCACTGTGCATAATTCTCCTTTAAATACACAGCTTCAGCAAAACACTACTCGAATGTACTCCCCCAAAGTAGCTTACTTTGAATAGGAAGTTTTTGCTGTAAAAGAATAATTTCTTACATAGTAATTCATACTTTCTTAAAATTCTTCATTTCTGAGATGTTGGCAGAGATTTTTAAGAAACATATCTAAGAAAGCAATTCAGTAGCATGGCAGCTGACCATCTTCAAGAGCAGTTAGGCTCTTTTCAATAGTTACTCCAATGAGAAAAGCACACTACTGGAATCACGTCCTTCTAAACAGCACAAGGGTGCACAGCTTCCCACAGGCAGGCAGCAGGATTTGCACAAGGAGACAAAAGAACAGGCAACTGTTCAACAAATTCTGGAGATAAAGAAAATTGTGCTTATTTTAAATTTTCAATAGAGGCAGATGAAAACCAGGTCAGGCTATTCAATCACAGTTCAGAAAATAAATTGCTTAATTTCCAAAAGCTTTCAGTATTAATTTAACTCTGCTCTCACTGAAGTCAGTGGGAACTGCTAACAGGTTTCAGCGTGAGAGTCAGATGAGCCTCGAGCAATTTTAGAAATCTGATCTTCAAACTCTGTCATCCTGCTCATTGCTCAATATATATTATATTCAAGTACACATGTACACAGTGTTTCTTGCCTTCCCTTCCTTTCTCTCAAAACACACAAAAACACAACAACTGAAATGAAACTTTGAAGTACTCATGCGATTTCTATCTGTATGAATTTCTTCCATTCAGGAAAAACAGAAACAAAACAAAGCGAAAAGAAGAAAACCCATGAAGAACAGTACACCAATCCATTTCAATGACTTTGTGAGTAGTCCAGCAAACTTTACCATTACAGATTTGAAAAAGCACATCTTTTAAGCTCTACGTACATCTCTGTCCCCTAATATCATTCGTAGTTCCACAAATTGCAACATAGCCTTTCAACAACCCAAAAGAGTATGTCTGTTTTTAAAACAGGTACAGTGCAGATTAAGCTGCCAGGAAAGGTAAGCAGTTACATTTATGGATTCTAGCACTGCTGCTGGGGTAAGATAGAATGTTTAGAATGAAGTCCCTGTCATGGCTGCCCACTGACTTGTCTTATGGAATAAAAAAAAATCTATTCTCCTCCATTCTGGGATCCACGCTCAGCTCTCTGAATTTGAAAAGACACAAATAAAACTCTACATAAGTGTATCACAAGGGTTTCTGAGAAAAGGAAAATGCTGTGTGTAACAAGCAGGCGCTTCTGTGAAAAATCCAAAATAGCCATCTCCACAGGATGTTATTGCTAAAGAATGAAGCCATTGCCCTATTACAATCCCTTACAGAAAAAGTGGCTTAAAAAATACATCTCAGGCAATCAGTATCTACTGACCATTCAAGACAAATCTTTCAACCTCTCAACTCTTTCAAAACTCGTAATACTTAGAGGCATGCAGAAGTCCTCTTGCCAAACACTCCCTAGTCTGTTTTGCTGGAGTCTACATCTCAGAATATAAGTTTCTGAGAACAAGCCCCCTCTCTGTCCCTTTTCTGTACTGTGTCACACTTCTTGGGCAGTCTTCATCTCTCTGTCCCTTTCCCTATTACCCCTGAGAACAGCACCACTCAGAATTGCTGCTCTCGTCGTTGAGACCCAAGCTAGACTACTAGACTCCCCTACAGCATAGGCACTGACTTTCCATACATCCGTGTCTTGCCTAGTTTTGGGGTTACTTATTCAAATGTAATAGCAAAGCCAGCAAACATGGAGGTTTTGACAAGATTTCCACATACAGTTCGTTTCGGGAGAGCAGAAGAGCCTCACATACAAATATACACATACAGATATACACCCGTGCACCTGCATGCACACGCGTGCGCGCGCACACACACAAAGACATTAAAAATCCATATTCATTTCCCTTTCCTGAATGTCTTTCTGGGCTCAGGTCTCATGGGTCAGTTCTCTCTCAGGTATATACTTTTAAGTAGCCAACGATTTTTCTCTAACAGTTCACATTCATTTTTTGAAACGTGTTTTTCCTTTTCCTCTCCAAATCAGTTGCTTGCCTCTGGCAGGCTGTGCAATGAATTTCCTTCCTCATACCTTTCCAGTTAAAGTCATTCATTCCCTCACTAAAGCATCCTTTAAAATGGTTTCTATATTTTTTTTCTTTATAACCCCCAGCCATCTTTCCACCGGTATCCTTAGAAGGGCCTCAAAGAGTCTCTACCATGTAAATGGAAAACCAATCATGATGCATGTATTTTATATACACAGATTATGCAAGTAATTTTTCAGTAATAATTTTCCAGTAATACTTTACTGTTCACAGTTTCTTTTGGTTACCTTTGCTTTGCACAGAAAATGGTTCCATGAAACTTAGCCCTGCAACTATGTGTGCACATCTGGGTTCTGCCAGACCCCACTGTCAGACTCCAGCATTATAAGCAAAACCTGAAGTAAACGTAAGCAGTTTTCAAGTTTCTCCAGGACCATCATTTGTGTGACAGAACCTTTTATGTTAACTCCCAGACATTTCTAGCAAGCATTTAACATTGATTTCGCTTACACAGGCAATATTCTGTTAAAGTCCGCAAAAGAAAGAGAATCAAAAGACCCTCTCTACACAGACTAAGCTTTGATTAATCCTGGGAAGTTCTTCAGAGGTCAGAAACTCAGTCAAACATGTGACTTTGAAATTAGAATTGTACAACAAGATTAAAAAAGAGGCATGCTATGCTAATAAGAGAAAAGAGAAGATGTTAGAAAAGATACAGTGAGTTTTTTAAGGTCTAAAACACCAGTTTCGTTTAGGATTTCAGAGGTCAATGTATCATAGTACGGGGGATAAGTTTAATTTATTGCTAAGATCAATTGGAGCTTAAAATGCTACATAGACATTTTTTGACACTGGATATCATATTTGAGGTAGGTAAATTACTCATCATACTATGGGTAAGTAAACTGAGGCACAGAAGTTCACGCTCTTGGCTGAAATCACACAGTATTAAGCAAAGCCTACTTTAAGAAACATAAAGTACTTCACTTAGAAATTATTGTTGATGAAAATCAAGTACCTAATTATAATCAAGTAGTAACAAGTTAAGCTGTCACGTGAGAGTAAAAATGAGAAACACACTGAAACCTGCAGGCTTGTTTTCTGGATGCAATATATTATGGGCTTGGAGTGCTTTCCAAATTATAAACTGTCATTAAAGCATTATCTAAAATCAGGAAATACATCTTACAGTATATTATTTGTCCAGTGCCTTCATCCTATCTTATGAAATTAGGATACATGCTTATGTACATCCTGTCATGTCACCATGCTTTTTGTGACAGTGTGCTCCCGGCCCAACCTGAACTTTTTTTCCCGTAACTCTGCTCAAGTGATAACCACAAGTGGCAGTCGTAATGGCTGCGTCTGCTCGTGATGGCTGCATCCAGCTCCAGGTGAATTCAGGGGAGACAGATAACAACACAATAGCCAAGGGCTAATTTGAACAATGCGCCCACCTAACCACAGTGGTGGTCAATGTCTGACTCGAGCCAAATTTGGAAGCAACTAACACCTGTAGTTGGTATGCAGATATGATTATGAGTCAACCATCTTACTCCATAAATAGTGGACAGGCCAGGGTCCATTGAGCTCGCCTGCACAGCAGCAGGCTGCACAACAGGATCCCCCCTTAAGCAGGGACGCCTCTCAAGAGTACGCCTGCTGCAGAGATCCCTTATTCCAAGAGGCTGAGGGAATCCTTATCACCTCAGCTACTCAGTAAGTAAATTGGGAATAAGCGTGCTGAAACTTTGAAATCTTAGCTAAGCGATATAAAGGATTAATTGCGCACCTATAATCGTTTATAGACATAAGCTGTTGACCAAGTCTGGGACTAAGTCTGGATCCAGCCACGCCTAAACTCCCCTCTGAGAAGGAGTTTAGAAGGCAAGTGTGTCCTTTCTGAACCTGATGACTCAATGGGAGGGTCTCCCTATCAGTTTTGTCTGACCCTATCCTCTATGCAGTAAATACTCAACTGTACCTTGCCATTGAATCTTGTTAAATGACTGTTGCATTTACCATTGAACTTTGTTAATTCACTGTCTTGTATCAATAAAATATATAGCTGCTTCTCTCTTGTAAGTGACATGCATGACTCCATCCATGACACTTTTCCACCACTTTAAGCAAAACTTTGTAATGAAACCTAGCAATTCTTTAAAAGTATTATACAGTGTTTATTCTTCAAACATCAACTTTCACTATGGGCCTGATCCTGTAAAGTGCTGAGTGCCCTCAGTTCCCATTTGACATTCACTTTGGCTTAAAAACTCATAAAACTGATTACAATGTCACATTTGATTGATAAATGCCTCAGTACAAGTCATAAATTTATTTAGGATAAATAAGAGCAAAAGGAAAGAAGCAAAACATAACTGAAAATCGGTGTAGCTTCCAACACGTTGGGCATTAGCACTCTCTTTCATTTCACTGCACGGATGGAAAATGGTCTAAGAAATAAAAAGGAAGACAATATGAGTCTTTCAGTTCAAAGTTCCATACTATGTAGTCATCTATTTCCTTCTGAGATTGCTAGACTGACAACAAAATCTCATAAGTTGGTAAATATTAAGGGAAAGGAAGAATGTCATTTTTTTCTTTGACAGTTGTATAATATCTAGGCATAAAGGGAACAGTGGACACTGATATTTTTCATGACAAACTGTATGAACAGTGGAGAAGTCACGTGTCTTTAATGCAAAGTCAAAAAAAAAAAAAAAGCTGTATTATTTAGAAGTGGGAGAAAGGGTAGTTCTCCTACTTCAAAAAGGGTGTTTGCACATACTGTGAACACAATTCATCCAACTACATTACATCACTACCTGGAAGAAAATTTAGCAGGAGTACTTCAGTAAACGTGACATCAGCATTTTTTTCCTGTTTTGGTTCTGAATGTGTCGTCATCTCTACAGACCAGAATAATTAACTATTACTAACAAAGAGTGTTTACATTGTAATACAATGAAATGGAAAAGAAGTCTCAGAAAGCTCATTCATTAAAAAAACCAGAGTACAGGTTAATTAATTTTCCAAGCTAAAAGGCATCATTAGATGATTTTATCTGACCTCTTACATATCACAAACCTTAAAATGTCACCTGGTTCTCCTTGTGCTAAGTCAAATGAAAAAATATCGCTGCCTCACTGCACATCTGTTCCACCTTCCTCAGAACTGTACTTTCACAGATGTACAGAAAAATGTGTGCAACCAAAATGGGAAAACTAAAGGTTTTAATCTAAAACAGTAACATCTCCTCCTCTTACTGCAAAACACCATTTGTTTGGTACAAGCAGTTATTTTGCAGCCAGCACTAACTAGACCACTTATTATTGTAACCTGTCCAATTTCTCATCCAAAACTGCAAGTGGTATCCAACATATACTGAGAGCCCAAGGATACAAGAATTAGAGCTGTAGTGTCTCTAGCTCAATGATTCTTGCTATGCAGTATTTGGGGTTTGCTCCATTACAGAGAAACAGATTTACCGCAACTCGTGGACATTTGTTCAAGCTTCAAACAGCAGATAAATCAGCCCAACCAATGATCCATTATAGTGTTTATTATACTAACAGAATGATCTTTCAGTTATTGTTCATGTGGATTTACTGACTGGAGGAGAGTAAAGAACAAAAAGTAGTGACAGGAGAACAAAGCTGACAAACAGCGTGAGCACAAACATTGCCTTACGTTAATCACGAGGCCATAAATATGCAATTATTTTTGGCTGGAGCAACTTCTATTGGTTAGCAAAAACAGGATTTTAAGATCTTTCCTCTTTCTCCATCCTCAGTTTTGGCACTAGTCTAACTTCAGAATTTCAAGACTGATAAACTTAAGTAGATAGGCATGCCTCTTACCAAACTGACTTTATACAGAAGTCCAGCAAATACCCAGGCTGTTTAGTGGTTTAGAAGTGGGAAGAATCAAATGTTCAAAAAACAAGCAGTCATGCGCAGTTTTCAATGCAAAAACCTATAGCTAATTCATCTGCTAATTGAAGAGAAGAGTTTGAGACATGTTTTTCTCAGGAACATACAAATGGTCTACAATCAAGTATATTCAAGTACCTGTTTTGTACTTAGCCTTTGATGATGATAGTGGAAAGTTTTGAAATGCATCTTAATTATATTAATAGTAAATAGGATTGATGAAACTGATTTAAAAATCTATAATTAGGATGTGGGGGAGTTGACTATTAAATTACTATTTTTTTAAACTGGTAAGGATAAAATGCTGATAGAGTTCTATTAGCAAAACAGTTCTTCAGGAATAAAGAAGCTATGAGGGCTGACATTAAATCAATTCAAGAACAGTAGTAATGGTAGGGAGTTTCAAGGTTTACACTTTAACTGAGCTAGAAAATTCTGAAGAAACAAAAAAAGAATTAAATTTTTTTTTTCAAAATGCAGCATAACTCAGATCTTCTAGCACCTCTACCATTAAGCAGCGTTGAAAGCTAACTTTCCCTTTTAGTATGACAGGTAGAATTGTCACTTAGACCATCAAGCCATTAAACCAGTTTTTAGAAAGTATTTTGTAGATTCCATAACACTAGCATTCTAGAGAATTTTCCAGTGCCTTTTCCATCAAGAAAATCCAGCTAAAATTGCACTATCTGACCTTCCGATTGATAGCCCTGCCTCTTGCCTGTCATACTAACACAGAGTTTGGGGAATACTTAGGATTCATCTGGAAGCGATATAATTTCTGCCTTTGTCTCTCTTTTCTGGACGCTAATGGCTTTTAGTCAGTCCTCTTCACTCAATGTATGACACATGTAGCCATCCTATTTTAGTTGTCCATTAACTTCAAGATTATGACAAGAACAAAGCAACTTCTTAAAGAAATTGAGTTCAGCTATATGTATTAAATTTCTACAGATCCTTTGCTTATAAGGTGCTGTTTTCAATTGTCACTAATGTTTATCTGAGTGCAACAGTATCTATTACTAATTAAAAGAGGCTGCTTAAACAAATATAAAAGGTCACAAGGCCTGTGGATTCAACATTAGTGTTGCTGTTCAGTTTCTCTTTGCATTTCTGTCTGATGATTTTTTTCCTACAAGCTATCTACCCTTTTAAGCAGGAACTGTGGAAAAAAATCAACGAGAAAGCCACAGTTGGTGGTCCGAAGTCTAAGGCCTGAGCATGGTAGTTGATACTGCTTCCCTGAGATCATGCAAAGTACAGACTATAGATAGCACTCGTAGAGCAGCAAGTAATACATACATTTCTACAGGATCACTGATACAAACTATTAGGGGAAATAGAATCTATCAGGAAAAGTGACACCTGTAGTCCTACAAGCTTTTAAAATAATATTTCTGCTCTTTAAATATTTATCGTTGAGCTGCAAATAAAACATCTGTAATATCCTGTGGAAATAACGTGCATTGGATGGCTTTTAGAAATATGTTTGACTGTATTAACATTTTACTCAGTTGTACCAACCTGACATCTGGTCAATGTCTGTATTAAGGCTGCATTACAAAGCATTTCAATTCCATTTTTATTCCTTATACTGTTCTAAAGAAACAAGCAATCTCCCATCTCTCATTATTAGGACACCAATGAGCTAAGAAGTCTCTAGGTATTGCTGAGAGGTTTGAGAAGCTCAGCTATTCTTGTTGGAGCTTCTCTAGCCAGGCAATACAGTAAGATTTCATTTGAATTTAGGTGACATTTAGGTCTATGTGGCAAACATGTTTTCTTCTGACTCAACTGTATTTTTGTGTGATTGGGCTCTGGTTGTAGTTAACAGCAATTTGCCTCTTCCCTACCCAGATTTTCCCAGGACAAGCCATGCCTGTGAAATGATATTTGTAGCCATGCTTTTCTGTGTTTCCCAGTGATGAGATGTTCTACCCTAAGCCATGGGTACACACACAGAGCCTAAAAACAAAAGGGGCATGTTTATCTTCCACCTGAAGCTGGATTTTGCATTGGGTTTTTAGGACACAGTGGTTTGTACTACCTGATACTTCCAGATGTACCTCAGCCACCTTCTTTGGTTTCTCACCTTGGGCCAGACCAGAAGTAATGAGGCAGCTATGCTCTAGTCTCCATAACATCTTTTCTTCCATTCCCAAAAGCCTAAAAACATCAAACACCTCACTTCAGCTGAGTGACTCTGCAAGACAATGAATAAAACAAACTTTGCTCATAGGTAATATGAAACCTTGACAATAAGAAAGTATCTTACCAATCTGAACTATCTAGCTGTACTGCAGTATCCCAAACAGAAGAGATACCTTTCATTAAGGCACTAAAACTACATTTCACACAGTATGCTTTTAAACTTCTATCAGTCTCAAACCACAAACCTGCTGCACTTGAAACAGTATGATTCTCCACTACTTCTCTCTCTATCAAACGACAAGCAATGTTCAAAAGATGCCTTATTTCAGAAGAAGACTAAACCTCTATGTAGCAACTTTTGTGTTGTGCTATGTTTTCTCCCTATTCTTTCTTGTCAGTCCTTCATCAGAACACCTCCCTGCAGAGGGGGATAAGCAGTGCAGCAGAATAACATTACCTTTGCCCTTCAATGAACAATCATCTGCTTCTGATGTGTGTGTCTTAGGACACATTCAACAAAAAGTGCTTACTTATTCCCTGAGTGCTGTCCCTTCTCCATCCTCTCCAATTTTAAGAAAACTCAATAATAATTGGGATAGAGAAGGAACCGTCAGGTGAGTATTAACAGGTAGAACCTGTTCTCTCTGATCTCAAGACTCCTCTGAATCCAGTAGATCAAAGAAAATTGCTGGGTGCATTTCAGGCAAGGCCCTGCACTCAACTCTACAAAGCCAATGACTGTCTGTTCAGCTGCACAGCGCAAAGTTGGCGGTGGAAATGTGGATAGTGTAGTGGTATCTGTGACAAAGGACAGCTGAGGAAAAAAAAATACCTGTCATATATCCAATGCACTGCCAGGCAACTCAAAGTGCTCAACTTCATATAGGCCGGTATCTCAGGTGTTCTGAAGTCAGGGGAATGGCAGGTAGAAGATTCTCAAAAATCTTCTATGCCAGTTACCTGTCATTATGAATATAGTTTTGCAGGTGAATTTGGAATTACAGGCTCAGATATCAAAATAAAACACAGAAATAGCCCTGTACAACCAGCTATAAAGCAATGTGCTTTTAACCTCTTCCTGAGGATACAACTTCCTAGAGTATGTTCGCCTGCAAAGCCACATGGCAACGTTGCACTTGTCACATAAGCTAATCACACAGGCTAACAACAGGAGGCAAGTTTAAGCTCTCAGAACAAGGTAGAGCAAGCAAAAAATATTCAGCATGAAGCTCTAGAGGTGGCTGAGGAGTCCCCATGGATTCTTACTGCTCAACTCAGTTCTTCACTCCTACTTTATAGCAACCCTGTAAGAGCTATCACCACCTAAATCATTCTGACACCCTATTTTCCAAGGGTACTGCCTGCCTCTCCCTCTGTCCCAAGTGCATTCAGTCCATCCTCTCAAGCACCTTGTTGCCACCTGAGCAAGGTTTCGCTTACACATGCCCCATAATTGGGACAGGGTTCACTTTAGACCGCTAAAGAAAGACTACACATGATTGTTTATGTAACCACAACTAGCCCAACCACCTGCAAAAGGCTAAGTCTCAGCACTACTTGCCCATCTTGTTTTTGTTGTTGTTGAAAACCTGTAACATATGTTTCTCCAGCTTGAACCACTGAAGAAATATCTACATAAGAATCTGAAAATGCACAAGCATTTCAAGTCAGTTTCTTAAATGTGGGACAGAATCAACTCCCTATTGTCACCTCTCTTTCATCTTTACATGGTGTGGCTATGTAGTGCATGAAAATATTATATTCACAGACAATGCAGCTGTGCAATAATGTTAGCTTTGTCTTCAGTGCAAAATCATTTTTTTCTGACGTGTGTCTTAGGACTCATAACACTGAGACATCTGAAAATACTGATTCATTTTAAAAATTTCATTCACGCATCTGCACTAAACAGAATTCACAAAGAAAGAGACATTAGTGTGATCATACAACTTCACTGCTTTGTGCAAGCTACACAGCTTTGTGTTTCCTACAGCTCAGAGTCACTGGCAAGGGATTATACTCAGGGCTACTTTTTCTGTATGTTGCTAGACATTTTCCATTTATGACATAATCCTAAATTTCAAGGTAAAAGGCATTTCATTCTTAAGATTAGTTACACACTTGAATGCCTTAAAAAATCCAGCCATTAAATATATGAAAAGGAATTGTTAAAAAAACCCAAGCTCAAACGAAAAACCGCAAGAGTATGTGCATGTGTCAGGTTGGGGGTATTAAAAGTGCAATGAGCTACAGCGCATTTTCTAAAGCAAAATGCTTTCACATAACACTTGAGAACTATATACTTGTGTATGTATGTGCATGCCCGTATAGACATACACACTGAAATTAAGGCAACTTGCCCCCATCTGCTTCGGTGCAGCTCTTTCTGATACTATAATTGAGGTCACGTAATAGAAGGAAATCACACTAGCAGAGATAGATGACTCCCGTTCAGATGATTTTGGAAAGTAAGGGGGAAATAGAAAGGTGAATTACAGTGTAATGCCAGAAATCAGTTTTTATGTGAAAAATCAGATGATGGATTTGTATGACACATGAGTATTGCCCAAAATCCCTCTGTAACGTTAAAAGGTAGTTACATTATAGGCTGAAGGAGAAGATATTTGCAGTGATAGTCATTGATACTAAATGCAGAGAGGAGAAATAAGACAAGGAAATGGCAAAACAGTATAAAAGACAAGTCTTAGAAAATATCTACACCAAGCTGATGACTGAATTAGCTTGGTTATATTAATAGGTAGGTTTTAGCATAAAATGTTGGACAATGTAAGGCAAAACCAAAATCTGTTACGACATTTTCCTAGCCTACTAAAAACTAACAAAACCACAGATATGGATACGATTCAATGAAACCTCCCATTCTAGTAACATACAACATCTTACCATGAATGTTGCTAGCAGTGTAGTTTATCATGAAATGTGGGGCTCAAGAAAAGCTGAACGGAACAACAAGACAGTTGTCTATAACGTAACTATGACTAAACAAACAGCTGGCAACATTTTCTTCTGATTAGATTGTGTCTGCATAAATTAAAGAATTATAATTATGTCAGGAACTACACATAAATGAACCTGATTTTAACATACCACGAAGTATATTGGTACTATTTACTATAAAACTTTGCTTACTCTTGTTTTGCTCCCAGCAGGCAGTGTATACTAACCTGTCCAACTTCACATAGTAACCAATTGTGACTATTACAATCCATATAATTTATCAGATTAAAAAAAAAAATTTAAATCCAAGCAACACCTTTCCATATGGCCAATTAGTGAAGTCATAAAATGCAGCAAATATATGATGCTGTATTGAACATCTGTGCTGGTTATCCTATGGGAATTTTTAATAAAGGACCAAACAGCATATTGATGTTAATTCTATGTTACCGGGACTTTAAATAAAAAACTAAAATAAATAGCATCCATTAAACTGATCATACTGTTGTAACTCAAATTGTGTTTATTATGCTAATGGAACATGAAATTAAGAAAAAGACCTTTATGCCAGTGGAATTAATTAATGAGCTTTATGAAGGCATTGGGATGTAATTTATTTCTAGATAAGTAAGTCTAATTTGCAGTTCCATGGGTCTCTGCAATGCTGATTGTAATAGTTATTCCTGCAGATGTGCTGCTCACAGCATGTCTTTCCATTAGAACTGAACACCTCATTATATAAACTGTACCTAATTAAACATAATACAGTGGTGACTTGTTAAACTGGCCTTTTTAAGTCAGCAGCTGCCTAAGCTAATAATACCGTACACAAGATTTATATCATCTACCATATAATACTGATATTAAAATATACTGCCCAAGGGATTGACAACTAATTTACCAGTATGTAACAGGTACATTTCAGATTCTGCAATGGAGATTAAAGACTACTAGTCTATAAAAATGAAATGAATCAAAGTCTATTTGGAGTTCAAAATAATTATGAAAGGTTTTCAATAACTTTGTTCTTTTAACAGGTTATTTGAAAAAACATAATCAGAGAATAACACTTTTCCTATGTTCTTTCTCCATATCTGATGAGGTGCTTTTCTTATGTGGTCTGAATTAGTACAATATTTGAACACAATTAGGTATGTGCAGACTCACTTTGTTTCAGGTAAGACAAAATGAGAAACTGCCAAGACAGATACAGCTATTTCTTTAACTTTGCAAGTTTGATTCTGTGACTATTCTGTACATGTCCTTCTTTCCACCAAAATGTAGACATATCCCATATTCAAAATATGACAGTCTGTCCCCATGAAGTCTGACTACTTTGGTCAGAAAATGAGAAGGTCAGAAAACACACTGAGAACAGATTGATTCTCTCATGAGATAGGTTAGGAATATTTGAAAACTACACAAGACTATTTTGGATAAACAATGTTTGATCATGAAAACTTCACCTTGTCTACATACCCTGTGGTTCAGGAATTGTTTTCTGTTTCTTTCTCCTTCAGAGGCAGAATCAACTGCCACTTTATGTTCTAATGTAGAGTGGCATTACTTTTGTTCTTCCCATTTTGCCAGTCTCTGTATGAAATAGAGACGTTTTGCTCGCAGGTATATGAGTGGAATGACATAGCTATCCCTCTTCCCCT
Organism: Cariama cristata; assembly: GCF_000690535.1. Lineage (NCBI taxonomy): Eukaryota > Metazoa > Chordata > Aves > Cariamiformes > Cariamidae > Cariama > Cariama cristata. The sequence goes on from NW_009611430.1 coordinate 65,159, forward strand.
CAGAAGCCTGTGATTCTTCCTTTCCTCCTTGGCCAAGTATGCAAAACTGCCTCATCTTCCACTAGCTCTTGCTCTGTCCCACAACTGAACCACCTGAAGACATGTGAGCAGTCCTGCATATTGCTGCCACCTCTCCTCTGAATGAAGAAAATGAGGCTCAAATTCTACATCTCTTTTCATATACACTACTCCAAGCAATACATTTAAAAACATGCACAAAAACACATAAATTTAGTCAAAGACTTGAGTCCACTTGAGTATCAAGACTCAAGTTGAAAGTTAAGAAATGTCAACGCATTTACACAGTAGGGACTTGAAGTTCCCGACAATATTCACTCTCTTGCACAACCTTTTCTTGCACAAAGAAGTTAGAAAACACACAAAAAAGGAAATGTGGTCATATTACTTGAAGCCCACTACTTTGTTTGGATTCTCTTCAAGTTTTGGAGGAAAAGAGTCACAATCAGATCAGATTTGCTCTGAGCCACTTTCCCTGTCTTACTGAACACATAACAAAAAGACAGTATTCTTAAATCAATGATTGCTTTATCTCCGTTTTCAGTAAGCTGTGACAATTGAACCACAATCCTCTTCAAAAGACTGCTGCTCTGATAGCAACCTCTGTCACTCTCATAAACCCTAATATCTGCAGCGTCATACTTTACTTTTAAGGTTTCTCAGTAAAGACAGTGTGACAGTCACTCTCCTCTTCTTGCCAGAATCCCTGTATCATTCCGGACTGTAGTGTGAAAAACATGAATCACTGCAAATTAAGGTAAAATTACAGTTTGTGCTAGAGTTACAGATTCAGAGAAAAGAGATCTGTCCTGTCTTAAAGGATGTGCATCAAGTAACAAAAACATGTGCAATTTAATTTTATTGGCAGAAAATGAAGAGCAGCCTGCCACACTGAAACAGCTTGTACACAACTAGCTTATCCTACCAACAGCAAGGGGGTTCTTGGCGTAGAGCTGGCAGCACACTTAGGAGCACAGCATTCCAGGATAAAGAACAAAACAGGTATTTGCATGGGAACCTGTGGTTAGAAGCAAAGCCTGTATGGGAAATAATTTCATATGTAGAAATTGTTCCAAAATCACTCTGTTTGAACTCTGTCTTTACCAGGGCTGCATTTTAATTTCCTGGATGTCACCATTTACTTCATGCTTTCAAAAGAGAGTCCTCTAATTATCCCCTAAAGTATTTAACTCTTTCTTGGGATCTTTATTGTGAAATCTTTTATTATAAAATCCCTATACTAAAACAACGATCTTTAAAATAAAGGATACTGTTTCAATGTAAAAACAGAGTTCTTTTTTTCATAGAAGTCCCATTTAAATTGCTTCACTATCTCTCAGTAATCAAATATGAAATGTAACAGAACATCAACATAATTTGCTGTGAGAGTAAAATTTAGCAGAATCAATCAACAATAAGAAGAAAATAGGAGCTCATGAGCGCCAGGGGTCCATTATAATTATTATTTTTAATTAAAGTATTCCAGATACACATTAATTTTCTTTGCTCACTACTTTTATTGTTTGACTTGCCTTGAAATGGGAACTATGATCACTTTGAAAAAAGGGTTGAAAGACTCTCTTGTTTCACAACAGATTGAGTAGTTACTTCTCCATCCTCTGCCAAAATGCATTTTAGGACCATATCACAGCTAAAGTCCTCCGTGACTCACCACAGATAGCCTCTGCCTCTTAAAGCAACAGAAAACTAGGAAAATATTTTCTCTATACCTCCATCAATGAAAGCACAGAAATCTCACCAAAGGGTTAAAGAGATCTAAAGAACTGGCCATGTACTGGATCTTGAATTCAAAAAGCATTTTCAAAAGTGATGTTATTTTAAAATTAACATTCTTTATTAGTGTCTGCAAAAAGAAGAGAAAAATCCTGTCATGTGCTCCCCAACTACATACCAAATTAAAAAATATTAAAGATAAATAAAGGTCAGAAAGAATAAAATACAGACTTATTTAATGAGATCAATAAAAGCTTTATGCATTTAATTCAAATTTCAATTATTTTATAGAAGCATTTTACAGTTTCTTACTCTGCCTGGGACTGGTGAAAAAAGAATTCTAAACACAATACGAAGGGTGGCTTCACGAGCCTACTGGTGTAAAATGACTTTTCCAAGGTCATTTGCAGTTTTAGGAAATCAATGAAATTGAAAGAAATAGCTAGACAATTTGATGTTTACATGAGCTGAGCTTCTAAGACCTTTCTGAGAAAGTGACTCACCACTGGTTTGATCTCATAGGTGCCTGAGAAAACAGGCTTGAAAGTTATACTGCCTATTTAACTTCTTTGTTTTACTGTTAAGTAGTACTGTATACACAAGCAGTTATCCTGGAAGTATAAAAAAAGATCTTAGACCATCACTTATAGCTGATCTTCTGCCTCCTTGGGAGATAAAGGAGGGCAAACAACTGGGATCAAGCAAAGTCTCTCAGGAACATTCCTCCCTAGATGAAACTAAAAATATGCAGTAGTATGATGAGCAGGGAAAAAATTATTCTATATTAAAGATCTCACCAAAAGACAGTTACTATTTCAGCCAATTGCTGCAACCTCGGAGTCAAAAGAAGCTGTTGGATGACAGAAAATGTCATTAAATTACTAATATTTTTCCACTCAAACTAAATGCAGAAGCTTATTGTCCACTGCATTGCCAAAAACTTAATTCACAGATTCTCTAAAACTTTAATCCTCTTCCTGGAATTCGTCAATATATACAGAAAGACCTTTAAAAAACTATTAACGTAAGATCAACTGAAAAATCAGTATCATGTGGTGAATTGGGACAATTGCAGGAGACATAAACAGCACCTTCTTCCAAATAACTCCACAAAACCTGTGTCTGGGTGAAGCAAAACCTTCTAATCCACACTCAAGACAACAGAAAAACAGGAGAAAAGTTCCATTCACTAATGCCTCGTACTATCACTTCTTCTCCAACAGGACAATCATTCTTTGAAACCTTGAAAATAATGAAGCTTTTTTATTTCTAATGACTTGGAAGCCAAAAGGAAAGTATGTGCATGTTATTTTGAGTTCATGTAACACTGGGTGGTCACACAGACACCTTCACAGAACAGAACTGGGAGGTCTGTTAACTGCCGAGAAAGTTATAGCGCTAGTATCTTTTCAATTATAGCAATATTTTCAGGATTTGAGGGGTTGGTCTCCATTCCCCATGTGCATGCTGTAAAGAACACTAATGAAACATTGTGAGTAGAATTCAGACAGTTGCTTCTGCTCTCATCAGGGACAGAAATCTCCACTGACTTCAATGTAAACAGAATCAGGCCGTTCATGTGCGTATTAAATAAAGCAGACACTTCTGTCTCAATCTTTTCTGAATACATGCTTTGATGCCACAAAGGAGATAAGACGATCTGATTAAAGTAACAGATGAAAGTATACTATTATCTATAGTATCTCCATTATAAGATATAAAAACTCTGTAGCGTCTGTATGTATTACCATAAGCAACAGTGAAAGTTGACCTGGTTTCTAGAGGGCAGTTTTTTAAGTATGATGCTGCAGCAATTTTTGATGACATACTTTTCTGCAACATTTCTCATGCCATTGAAGATTAGATATGTCTGCAAAACACAATATAAATACAGCACCAGAAGTTTATCTTATCCCTTGGCCACTAGCTATGAAGTAAATGTTTCAATATTACTTTCTATATAAATATGAATCAGTAAGACCTTTCCTCAGAATTTTTTTTAAAAGATAAACATTATTATAATTTATTATTATTATTGTCATTGTCATTGTCACTAACAACAAGAAGTACTACCTTTTAATTGCATGTTCTCTTTCCTCCCTCTCAGGAGGCTCCAACACATAATCCCTCTACAATATATTTTAAAAGCACTGGCATTTTGAGTTAGATTTCTATAGCTTCAGAAGCAAATTCTCATAGCACCAGGGTGAAAAACAGAAAAAAATCCACAGAAGGAAGCACAACTTCCCCAGTGAAGGAGCACCCCTGTTCAGAAGGTGACAAATCCGCAGGGAGCGGCAGAAGGGTGGGTTTTGCACACCCAGCAGGCCTTTGTGGAAAAGAGACGTAGGCTGTTCTCATTCAGATGACGCCCCGGGAGACATAGGGGGCAAGCCTAGTATAATCAGGGGACATCGCTTTCAAGGCCCAGAACAGACTCTACTGAATTACAATTTAATACATTAGGAACTTCACTGGAGTACTACTACAAAACCTCAGCTAGGCATGTGTGATGTGCTCTGGAGAGTTTAAACTCCATAGGTTTACAAGAGGTGGGAAACAAGGGAATGTTATTGACTCCACAAACAGAGAATCAACTCAGAAAGGATTCTGGCAGAAAGCTACTGGATGATTACCCTGTGTGAAGGAATCCCAGGCCAACTGGATCCCAAAACAATACTTCTTGCCAAACACCTCCTAGTCTCCAGCTTACATCAATTGCTGGAACACATACCATAATACTCAACAGTGCTGGTGTTAGCAAAGTTTCTTGTCCTGAAACTGAGACCATCACGAATTCAACACATAACTTAAGGGAAAGACAGTTAATGGGAAAGAGTAAGAGACAAAAAAATGCAAGCATGCCTTTGATTCCTCCTCTCTTCGCATAATGAGCCAGATTCTCAGCTAATGCATAGCCTTATTTTTCCATTCATATCTATTGAGCTCTGATACTCTGTACAACCAGTGTGTTTAACAGCAGGACTAAGAATAAACCTGTAGACCCAGCCTTAGTACTTTCCAGACCCATATAAGCATGTCATGTGGTGAAAGGTCACAGAGCTGCCCACATTTCTACCCTTTGCCCAACTATACCACAACTTCATCCACCCATAAGCTGACAATTTGCTCCAGTCACCAAGATAGGTGTTAGGTTTAATGACTGAGTCTATACAAAAGCTCAGTTAAATCTAGAAATGCACACACAAATTCTGACCTCTGCTCAGAAAAAAGAATGCATATTTGTGCCCCTTTTAGCTTTTACTGGTTTCCCACCAAATCTCTTAATACTTTTTCTGACTTACTCCAAATTTTCAACTTTTGAATAACTACATTTAGAGCTCTGCTAATTTTGCTGCTCTGAGAACACCGCAAAATCTGGCTGCCGCAACTGTGGTTCTTTTGTGTTCAAAACTGCATCACTTATGTATTTAAAAATACATATGATATTTATAAAGCCTACTCAAAACATTACCAAATTGTCCCATTTTCATGTTTTCATGACAATTTATATGTTTTCCATATGGGCAAGTGCTGACAATATGATACAAGCTTAATGGAACAAATTGTGGTTTCTCTTTATTGTCTTGGCATCAAAAATCTACACTTGCACAAAAATAACTCTCCACTATTTTCCAGGGATGATTTTTCATTAATGCAATATTAAGTGCTGCTCTCCCTCTCATTTTACCTAAAAATGTGCCAGGAATTTTCACTGCTCACCTCACCACTGTATCTGGGAGCATTACAAATCTATTGAAAAAAGCAGCTGATACCCAGAGAGTGCAGAATTATTCAGATGAGTTTCCTATCACCTACTGTGAGCTCCACAAAACACTCAGGTTTGGGAGGAGAGGGGAAAGGTGCCTCATTCTTTCTATCCACAAGTAGACAGAATTCATCCCTTCTATACTGCCCTTCTACTTCTGTTTTCTCCCTCCAGCTTTCCAGAAGCAGGAAGAGTTAATGCCTGCAAGCATTAGGAGAAGACTGTGTGCTAAAAGACTAAGGCTGAAAAAGTTGACAGTAAATGATTTCCTTAGAAGTTCTCGAGACTCCAATGTGGCACTGAAAAGTTATCATGCCTATACTCCAACAACATAGGTCCTTCAGCTATCTCCATCCAGTCTCTGCTGCCTGCCTCTCCCTACCTGTCCTTCTACTATTCTCCTCCTCCAATTACTGCAGTCCTAATATAGAGAAAGCTTTCCTTGACCTAAAACTCCTCAGTAGGCAGTCAGATGAGCTAGCTTTCTCTTCATTTAATCTAGCTCCTCCACACGCTTCACAACTTGACAGACATGTCAAATGAGCCATCCGCCAGGCCACTGACAGCAGTTTCTGGGGCATAAGAGAGGCAGCTGATGGAGAAGAGATTGTTGGAGGGAGTCAGGAAGACAGGAAGCCATAGGTAATATCACGAGTGCCCTGCTGAAAACTGACAGCTTAATGGGTATGATACTGCCGGTTATTTTACGTAACTCAAGTCTTGGTCTTGAATAATATACTTACTACTGAGAAGTTAAAGTGGAAAATAGATTTTGCCAGAGTTAATGACAGAGGCTAATGCTATAGAAGTTGTGGGTAATAGGCACCACCTCAGTCACAGACTAAAACATTTTACTTCCTAAGAGCTGAATGTTGATGAAAGTTGCTGTGCTGATGGAACAAAAACAAGTTAATTCATCCACAGAAAAAGCAGCTGGTATCATAAACAAACCTTCTCCTGGACAGCCTCTCCCTAGGACAGGCATCGAGCAATCTGTTTAAGAAGCAGGCTTAAAAGATAGCTGACTCAGACATTCTCTGAACGAGCTTCCTATTAACTAACTGGGGACATTCAGCCACCAACTGGCACTTCCTCCAACAAGGAGAAAAAAGCAGCACTTCCACCAACTGTTCTCTTTTGAGGTGACTCACCTCAGTGACACTACTGTCCCTAGACATGCATACACTTCTATTTGTAACTCCCACGTCTGATAGGAAAAAATCTCCAGTGAGCACTAGAAAAGTGCATGGATTGTCACTTCCTTTTTTAGCAAGACTTATTTTTTATCAGTCATGTGGGAAATGCACTTCAGGACAGTCTTATTGCCTTCTGTACACCACATCATCTCATGCTCATAGCAAACTGACACTTCCATGAATGTCAACAGGAGTACAGCTTCAGCAGAAGTTTCCATTGCTGGCATTCTGTAACTTACTGTACTCTGTTTATTCTGACTCATGTTTTCTTCACCCATTATCTTCATTGTCCTCATTTCATTACATTTCCTTGAAAAGAGCTTGTGGCTGAGGTCTAAGAAAGTTCAAGTAATAATTACTTTCACCTTTTTTCTTTAGCAGGTTTTTTAAGGGTAGATCTCTCAATGGTGTTTACAAGATGAACATTAACAGCAAATAAAATGAGCTTCAGAGGAACAGAACCTAATAATGACTTGTTTTACCTCTGGATTGTTTTCATATTAGGTACAATATACATATATAGTTTAATTAGGACAAATTCTCTGCTTGCTTTTGATCTCATCCTTTGCAAAACTACCACACTAGTAGTGCTGAATAGGCTATATATCAATCTGATGTTCATGTACAGCGTTGAATCTCTCTCACCAATTAAGCAGACTTTTGGAAAAGCTCTGGATCCAAAAGTTCACATAATGAAAATTTTGGCACACAGCTGAATATTCTTGTTTAAGATGCACTACACAGAGTAGTAAGCTATGTTCCGCACAGGTTCATTTATCAGCTAAGCAGAGTCTTGATTAAACACCTGTCTGTTCCCCTTACGTGTCAATAGCTTGTATTTCAAGTAACTGATTGCTCAGTAACAGGGAGAAAGTTTGCAGACGGAAAACTGCAGAGTCTCTTCTGTGAAATATAATAGAATTACTGAAATTAGGTAAACTTCCTGGAAGCTGCACAATGGAATCCACTGCAATCACCACCTATAGCCTTAAGTCTTAAAACTTAACAAAATTGCTCATTTGTTCAAACAGCAAGCTGTCATCAGGCTACAGATGATTCTTGCTTTTTCTTGTAGCGTCAAAATCTGCATAGTTTGAGTTTTCACTTTAGTTCTTCATGATCAAAGTGATTTAATAGTCACCAAAATCATTAATGAAATAATAATTTTTTTAATTGTGTTGCAATAGGATGAAATGGTATAGAAGATTGACTATTGTGCAAACTCTCTCCTACGGAATTTTGGTGCCTGGATGGACAAACAGGATTTTTTTCTTTATAAGAAAACCAAGAAGTAGAAGAAATCCGTTCACAGGGAAAATGGAAACAGGTATTTTTGCCATTTCTCCAGGTTGAATTAATAGTACTAACACTCGCAGGGTAACCTAACCTATGAATTACAGTGAATGGAATCCCTCGCTTTTCACAAACCATTTGAAAATTAGTTTTTCCATATTATTAACCATATATTTAATCAATTTCAGCTATGTCATAAGCTTCAAATGTTCTTTTCCTTCTGGTACTTCTCTGTATTTCACCCTTACAACTTGCTTTGCAGTTAAAACATCCATGCCAAAAAGTACTGATATATATGGTCACCAACTTTATGTGCCATTTGCTAAACATTTTATAAAACAGAACCACAGCACATGTATTAAAAGAACCAGATGATATACACATTTTCAGGAATGATAATAGATCGCATCACGTCACTTTCATTCTTACCAGAAATTCAATGGTTTCCTCTACTGGACAGAAGGGCTTAGCCAGCCCTGGTAATGGAAAATTAAGCCAGAAGATAATGTCAGGTTTTAAAAAATTCCCTACAGAAAGACTCCAAGAGTCAAAGGATGCACTATGCTTACTACATGATTTGGAACTTAAACCATTCCCTTCTGACTCTATTTTCTTTCAACAGATTTGAGGTGTACAAACACTGAAAGTCTAGACTCCTTTTTACATAAATTTGATTTTTCTACCTTAATTATTGTTTATATTGTACATCATTTAGGTGTGATTATGTTATATTTAAGTATTCCTAAATTAATTCACATTAATCTAGTTACCTAAATTACAGTTGAAAAATTATTTTAATGTGACATCCTGTTAATTTGTTCCTTTGGTACTTCAGCTCTGCATCCCTGGGGCAATACAACCGTATCCCATCTAATGCAAGAGTTTCAAAGCTCCAACATAGTATACAAACTTAGGATCATAGGAATTGCCACACATGATCACAGGCCATTTAGTCTAACATCCTATCTCCTGCAGGGAAGATGCTCCAGGGGAAGGTGGAAGAAACCCAGCGGTAGGCAATAACAAAATATAACTTGCAACGCAGTCATTTGACACAAACAATGAAAACAGTGATTTTAAGGACATAAGAACAGAGATGAAAAAAAAAAAAAACAAACCAGTTAGTAACCATTTTAAAGAACACCAGGATATTTCTTTTATGCAAGTTTTCATTCCAATGACTCTTGATACACCTCTGATACTCCAGCATGGGCTACCACTAAAATTACTTTCCAGGACACAGCTATGGGCAAGAGAGAAAAATGTGCATTTATTCTACATAGTGCTGTTTAAAAAGCACTCTCCAAGTGGCCCACAATTTTTTATTCAGGTGAAATACCTGCTTTTGCTTATGCTAGCTTAAATCTGTAGTAAATCTAATTGTACTGCCTTTGGTTTAGAAGGGCATAATGGAAAGCAGAATTCAGCCATTATGCACCTTAGGACATACCTATGCAGTATGTGAACCATACAGAGGCTAATGATCTTTATCAACAACTGAATTACAGCAATCCAAGGGCCTGTTTACAGAGAAAGCCCCGGCAAAAAAAAAATATCACAGCTGCAGAAGCCCCACTTCTCTTACCCTATTTTAAGTAGAGTATTCCACTAGGGCTGAAAGGCCTCATTTTTTTTCCTCTCTTTAGAAAAAGACTTCAATCCACACACAACCTGAGAAGAAACCTCAGTTCCCCTTCACCGAAAACTTTCACAATAGCCCTCTTCCACATCTTCCATGAGAAGGCTACTTACTGAAGAAGGTTTGAAATGAGCTTCCACAAAAAGCACGGATCTTTTGCAATAAAACCTGCATCAAACTTTTTAAAGAAAAGGGGAAGATCTCCTCCAAGCACATGAAACCAAGCTTTCTAGCAGTGATAAGACAATAACTCCACATAATGGAACTTTGCTTTTCAATATTTTTTCTTTACATAGTAAAATAAATTCAACTTCAAGATTTTTCAGAAAACGATGTTAGTACTGTGACACGACTCAGCCCAGAAACTCAAAAATCTTTTCAGCTCTACACCTTTTGTGTGTACTTTACAGTACAGTCTAATTACATAATCACTTATTTGTCAATATCAGTTTTTTTCTCCCACAAAGTCAGAGACAGATGTAATACCATACAATATTTTTCATTGCCATAATGTGCCAGTATGTCTTTACTGACAGACTTTTATGTGATTAAATTCTCATGTCTCTTCAGTAAATATTTTATTATTTTAGTCAGCAGCCATATACTATAGACTTTTTGCTGCCTTAAGTTCAATTTTGAGATGAGATTTTACTTTGAGCTAACTTAGCTGCATGCGCAGGTATCCTACAAATGCAAGTCATATCTCACAATGTTCTTAAGCTTGTCGATGTATCTGACAAGTAGCCAAACTGTGCAACAACAGTGGCGAACCCATGATCAACAAATAACAGTGTTTTTAACTGAAAAAAACTATTTCTAGAATGTTTTCTCAATTATTGAAAAACAAAAAATACATCAAGAACGGAGCTTTGTTCTGTCCTAGAAAGTTAATTAAATGTAACTACCTAGATCATCAGCCAGGCTTGAAATATGGATGATCATACCTGCAATGTAGAATAAACCTTTGAAGTAAACCAGCCCAGTGGTTAGAGACTGCAGTAGTCATGAATGCAGGTTTGGATCATGCACGTTGAAAAGCTGAGACAGATAATTGATTTGCCAGACTCTCTGGCATATACAAAGTGTTCAACAGCACAAAATGAAACATTTTCTGAAGTGATATGATAATTGTACTTCAGAAGTAGTAGCTGACAATGTAGTCAAGGGTTGCCTCTTAAAGGGATTTTATAAGTGTGACATTTCTTACCTTTTGAATACTTAACCTTACTCTCGCTACATGCTTTTACCATCAGGACTGTTGACAGAGTGTGCAGAAAAAATGGAGTAGAAAAGAGCAGCACTGAAAACAATACTGTCTAGTAAGAAATTAATTAAAGCTGTACAATATTGATCATAAGAAATGTATCATTTTGCAATCTACAGGAAATAAATTCAGCATATACAATAATAAATACAATATTCTCGTAAGTGGAACATTATTTATAGTGTAGGTGGGTAAAGACTAACAAACTAGAGCTCTTCCATATTGGTAAAGCATAATTTAAGGAAGGCAATCTTTTTCACCCCCTTACATCTTTCTTGTAGGAACAAATAACAACTGATTTGCCTTTCCAGTATCTTGTCTCACTCTTCTTTTGAGAAGTAGGGAGTCTGAGCTTCCAGCCAGGCTAGATAATTTACTAGTTATTATACTCATTAGCATAGCCAAAATTGACTCAAATTTCTCTTGTAAAATAATTCAATTTTCTGTTTTAAAAGGTATATTAATACATGCACAGTATTTCTGTGGCTCAGACACAGAACATACTCACTAGCTGAAGTTGTTCTTATGGCTCCCTTCCTCTCTAGGATTAACGCTTTGGCTGAATTTTGCTTATGGAGTCATCCAATTTCTGCCTGGTAAGAAATTCAAAAAAAGCCAAATCTCCTGGGAAAATATACTCTTAACTTAGAGGCACAACAAACGACATGTTCACTGAGATCAGATTCAGTTCTGAAATGGGGAAAGTCAGTTTAAGATTAAAAAAAAAAAAGCTGCTTTGACATATGGACTTCCTTTGTACAAAAGACAAGTAACTTTGAGGAACTGTTTCACTGTACCACATATAGGGCCCTGTAGGGCTTTTTCAGATGAAAGGAAAAGATAGTTGTGTGATCTGCACAGGTGTCAACAAGAGTCTAATCAGACAGCACTGGGACTGCAGAAGGTAGGCACCTAACTACAGAACCATTACTACAAATGATGACAAATAGATGGAAAGAGCTTGGTTTAATGGCCAGACCTTAAAGTGAACTTGTAAGATCTATATGCAATAAAAAGCCTTTAATGCTTGTGCACTGAAGAAGTTGATAAGAGAATCAGTGACATACAAGGGAATATGGAATACCACAGTGCTATTATAGTATAGGTATTTCTAACAGGAATACTATCTTAATGACTTCTTTGTAGATGTTTTATAACGTAATCAATCGTTGGAACATGTGTGTGTGTGTCATCCCTAAAAACAGGTTTAATCAGACATGGAGGCTGTAAAGAATGATGGCACTTTGACTTCTCTCACTTTTACAAGGCTTTCTGTGGCCATAAGTACCTCGACATTTTTATAAATCTACTGGTCTACACCTACCGGAACACATGGACTGATCCCTACATGAAAGAACACAGCTATGTATGAACTGCAACGGCAGTTTCTTGTAAAAAACATTTACTCTATCTCTTTCTAAATAACTGCAGTTCTGAAATAGGTAACACATGGGCACTTTAGATTAACAAACCTTTCTTCATCACTTCTAGAAAAACTCTGATCCCATTTCCAAATAGTGAAGAATATTTACAGAAAAATTCATTCAGAAAATGGAAACCAAATCTTTGGAGCCCCATACACTTCAGAACATGGGTATCCTTAAAGCAATAAAACTTAATCTCCCAGATCTGTAAAAACAAACATATTGCTTTAATAAATATTTTCAATTGTGTGCCATGCAAGGAGCCTGTTGGCAGGCTCTTAATCCTTAACACCAAGAAAGCGTAACAGGAAACTCTAGGGAAACAGAAACATACCAGTGCCGGACACACAGTGGGAGGTGCTCACAAGTCCAGTGCAGATTGTAAAAAGTGTCTAAAGGAAATTGTTCAATTTATTACTTCTTATTTAAAAAGCAGTATATACTTTTGCTCAGTGCCTGGGAACCAGAGAATGTATGTGTTGGTAAGGCAGAAGACTGAATGTTCCTTGGCTGGCAGAAATTACCCATCTTCACCGAAATATAAAAGCACAGAATTTGACACCCCCCTGACTTTGTAATTAATCTTACTATAAATTCCTCCAATATCTGAGACAGCACTGGACAGAATGCTTGCATAATAGTTCTAAAATGCTAGTATTATGGATGGATTTTCTATTAATTTTAAACATAATATGATTACAGGGATTGGCATGTAGTGTCTCTCGTCTAACACTATTCTTACAGGTTCAACCATAAATAGCAATAAAGATTTTTTTCCCACTGAGTAGAGGAGTAAAGGATCAAAATTTCAATAATTATCAATGGCATGAGATGACCAACTCAAGACATCATAAAGATGCTTGATCGCCTTTGAAAACCTAGAGCAGACACCCCCATCACTACCTCCTCTCCATAAAAATACCTTGCTCTCTGAAACGGCAAAATAAAGAGCTTGTGGTGGTCATACCACAAGAATAACACAGAGGGAAATAATGAAGGTATTAAGGTGATCAAGTGCAGTAGAACTGTAACAGAGAATGAAAAGGGCACAGTCCCATCGCTGTTCCTAAGTATCAACTTGTTTTGCCTATATGTTTTAAAGGGGACAGGCACAAGGCATCTTCAGGTGTTCTAATGAAAGAAGGGTACACTCCCAGCCATTGACCCAGCATGTAAGAAAGGCTGTCTTCGGGCATTCAAAGGTGCGCAAAAAAGCTTGCTACTGCTCCTCCATACATAGCTTCTCACAATGAAGCTAAAATGGGGTTTTTCATACCAGCCATGTTACGAGATAATTTCTCCTAAAAAATAAACTCATAAAAAATGCTCTTAAAAAAAAATGCCTGATCTATGTTTTCAGCCCACGTGGATATTAAACCTAGTTTCCTAGACCCTGAAAAGCTAATTATGCATTCAATTAGAGTTTCTTAATAAAGATTAAAACTCTGAAGTCTATTACAAGCCCATATTTAATTCAACTGCCATTTTATCCATGCCATGAAAGTGTGAGTGGTAACAATGAATATAAATTATAATACATGCCACAGAGTGAATGCTATTTGTCCAAGTACGTTACTATAAAGAATTAAATTTTGCTATCGGTTCCATAATCTAGTTAAAATTGGTATTCTTTATTTGGTCTTTCAATGTAGTCCAATTTCCTACTTTGAAAAACAAATTCTAGGGAATAAAGAAAAGAGATTAATTTATCATTAAGACTCTGCTTAATTGAAGTCAATTCCGAACAAACTTGAATTCAATTTCTGCTCATTAAATTGAATGTGCTCTGCGTTTCTCTCTGCATTGCTTTGAGCAAGCAGCTGAGAACAAGGGACTAACATCAAAATTATTAAATTGAGGAGATTTTATTTGGTCTTCACATGCCAGAGCCGCTTTGATGAGGAGCTGTTTTGGCACTGAAAGGAAACGAGAGCAGCTGGAGGAAAAATCAAATGAAACTAAGCCTCGGAAAATTGAAGAAAACGCAAGCTTAATAATATTTAATAATTAAATTTCCACAAACAATAGCGGCAAATGAAGTAATCTGCAAAGTCTGTGAACTCATTTGCATAATTGATGCCGGTCCCCTGTAAATGAATAATGAAGATAATAAAAGATGTTGCTAAAAATGGGCACAATAACAGCAAATTTCATCAAGCCGCGCGCTCTGATTAATCTGCTCTTGCAAATCAGCAGTGAGCGGGGACGCGTGAT